>NW_027210464.1:0-69802 GCF_027789765.1 Dendropsophus ebraccatus | reverse complement strand
AACAAGAGACAATGTGGATTTGCACGGGGCCTTTGTTTAATAGAAAACAAGTTTTTCTTAGCCGGAGTTCCTCTTTATAGAGAACAGTGGTCATAGGAACATAGAGTACTACTTTTCCAACCTGATGAGCAACAACAACTCTTCAAGTTCCTCATATTTAGATATCTTCTTATGTTTGTACTACTGTAGTGACCTGGAACCAATGTGCCACTACCGTGTCTTAGTTTTTCTCCAGTTGGCACTGAAGTTTTTTTTCAAAGCTCCCTATGCTTTTTGACAGTACTCCTTGGCACCAGTGTTTTCTATGTAGATTTTTCAACAGTAGTAAGGAGCACAGAAGTGTGAAACACGTGTCATGTCCCAGGTTTTTTTTTTTTTTTTTTTTTTTTTTTTAAACAAAAAACAGTTTGTCTTTACCTTTTCATTTTTTCCCCTGGCTTTTAGTGCTTCTTTTGCTTTTTTCTCCTTTCTGTTTGTATAAAGGCTATAGGTAGTCACAGAAATACACGAAGCACTTGGATGGAGCCACAGTACTATGTAATCTAATACTTTCTATGTAATCACATACTCGTCTGTAGCTACTGTGGCCTGGCTTTTTTTTTTTTTTACGAGTACCCTGTTTAATCCCCTAGTTGTTGTTTCTTTGTCTGTATAGTAACCAGTGATGTATGTGATTTTATATAAATAATTCTATTACATTTGTGCAATAAAGACAATTGTTTCTCTACTTTATTGTGGTGTTGATCAATTTGTAGGATATATATGTTAGGCTTTAGTTAGGCTTGACTTGAATTGGAAGGCTAAGGGGCTACAGAGGAGCTTTGTCTAAGTAGTAAGTAATCCTGCCAAAATGCTTACGGTTTAGGAGAGATCACAGAGTGCCAGGTCTGGTAATATGAGCCACTCCGCAGGTAGGTTCCCCAAGGTAGCAGAGTGTGAATCAATGGAGTCCTTCGGCTTAGTCGCACTTTGCTCCACTGCAGACAAACCTTACTTGCTTTGGAAACGTCCTGACAAGGTAAAGGACAGTCCACCCTTGAAGTAGACAAGGTTTTAGCTTTGGGTAGTACCCTAGTTTTTTTTTTTTAGAATTGCATATTCTTGTATGGCTACTTGGAAGAAATCAACAGCAAAGAGTACCTGTCAAAGGACGGGGCCCCAAGACCAGGGCCCAGGATTAAACTTCTGTAGGAACCACTTCTTTCTGTACACTCTCTGACATAAACTGACTACTTCCCCCATCTACCTCAACTCCCTTAAGGACCTTCAGGGAACTTTTATAGTGACTACCAGGTGAAATCACTGGGAGGACGGACGCTACCGTTTCGGCAGCTGGAATATTGGATCCAAACACACCACCGAAACCACCAACTGCATCCCAACATAAACTATCTGCATAGTGGTCTACAGTTAAGTGAGAGGTCTGGCAATCGTAATTAAAAAAAACAAACAAAAAACTCTGACTTTCTCTCTAAACTAGAAAATAATAGGCCCAGGAGGCATGTAGAGTATATAATATTACTTTGCACAGACAGTAATAAAGTTGTCTCTCTGTATGCTCCTAACAAGGGTCATTTAATTTCTTTTCGTTTTAAATGCTGAGACAAAAAATACAGGGAAAGTCGTTTTTGATTTGTGGAGATTTCAACATAATTTCGGATCCAGACATAGACACAGCCCATCCTTCTCGTATCCAGTTGCATTCCTTAGAAAGTTTCCTCTGGGGGGGAAGATCTATTTGACATTTGGAGGTTACGACATATTGGGGAAAGGAATTATATATTTCATTCCTAGTGCCACAATGCATATTCCATGATTGATATGTTTATCCTACACAGAGGTATCTCTTTAGCAAAATCAACAATGATTGAAATTATTAAAGGGGTACTCCCCTAAAAACATTTATCCACATTTTAATTTGTTTCCCTGACAGATACATTACTCACATAGGGATGTTTAATCTGTTCTGATGTTTTAAGACACTTTTCTGCTCTCAGCTGCTGCCCAGGAAGTTCTGTAGTTTCTATTTGTCCTAGCCCTGGTGACCCCCTCCAGGGCCGGTGTCAGCACAGGGCTTACCTGGGCAATTGCTAGGGCCCACAGTGCCTCTAGGGGCCCAGAGAAGGAGAGGGGCCCAGTGTTCAAATATTCAGCCTGCTCATTGTAGTACAGGGTAGAGTGTGCTGAACATCAGAAGACACAGGAGATGGATCAGGACCAGCAGACAGAGAGAAAAGGGTGAAGGACCTGATCACATGACCTGAAGTTCCTCAACCTTACAGTGTGTAGAGCAGCTCGAGAGGAAGAGGGAGAAGACTGAGCTTTAATGAGAACCTATCACCTAAAAATCACTTTCCCTATTATCAAAGTACATCTCTCCCTAAGTCTATCTATGAAGATACAGGCTGCCTTTGCAGTCTGTATCTTATACTTTACCAATTCCTGGTTTTTGGTGCAGCAAGGCCGGGCGCTGCCATCTTGATTACGTCACTTGCGTTTCACAGCAGTGGAACGCAAGTGACGTAATCAAGATGGCAGCGCCGGCCTTGCTGCACCGCAAAGAGTATTGGGTAAAGTATAAGATACAGACTGCAAAGGCAGCCTGCATCTTCATTTTGCCCATTTTATAATGGTACAGACTGCCTTTGCAGTCTGTATCTTATACTTTACCTGATCCTGTTCGCTGCAGTAAGGCCGGTGCCGCCCATCTTGATTACGTCACTTGCGTTCCAGCGGTGGAACGCAAGTAATGTAATGAAGAAGGCGGCGCTGGCCTTACTGCAGCGAACAACAGGATCAGGTAAAGTATAAGATACAGACTGCAATGGCAGTCTGTACCTTCATTTTGTGTATCTATGAAGATACAGACTGCCTTTGCAGTCTGTATCTTATACTTACCTGATCCTGTTGTTCGCGGCAGTAAGGCCGGCGCCGCCATCTTGATTACATTACTTGCGTTCCACCGCTGGAACGCAAGTGACGTAATCAAGATGGCGGCGCCGGCCTTACTGCAGCGAACAACAGGATCAGGTAAAGTATAAGATACAAACGCAAAGGCAGTCTGTTTCTTCATGGATACACTAACAGGGTGAGTTAGGACAGACATACACAGCGATCTCACGCTGTATAGCGTGAGATCGCTGTGAATTCACAGAGCGACGGGCAAAGGCTCATGGGAGCCCTTCCCGCCGCTCGGCATGCCGGGAGTTTCCTGTCTCCAACCAGCTCTTTTGAAAAGAGCCGGCTCAAGACAGGAAATGAAAAAGATTACAGTACCAAAACAAAGCAATAAAAATAATTAATTATATTTACAAATATTAATAAAATCACAATTGACATCTAATTAGAAAAAAAAAATTTCATTTTTGCTCATGATTGGTTCTCTTTAAGTGCTGTGTCAGCGTCAGTCAGTCAGTGCTTCAGTGTGTCAGTGTCTGTCTGTCAGTCAGTTGTCAGTGTGTTTGTGTATGTGTTTGTGGTGTTTCAAGTAATTGTGCACAGTTTGTGGATGATGGTGCATAGTGGATGGATGAGTGGCATGTTGAGGCTCTATCGCCTAAGGGCCCGCAAAAAACTGGAGCCGGCCCTGACCCCCTCTTATTTCTAGCTGCCGCCATTTTGTGTCAGCCTGTCAGTGTGCAGTCACTGCCCTGGGCTGGGGATTCTCTGTCATGGCTTGTAAACCATCCTCTTCCTCATGGCTAATTTGCATCAGTTGTCCTGTCACTTCTGATTGGCCTGTTAGTCACATGATGCTTGCTGGCCAATAACCAGGCAGGTTGGAATACTGATCACATGCTCATGCTGAACTAAGGGAATCTCTCATATATCCATCTCAGTAATGGCTGTGCACCTTCCCAGTTACAATATACTGCTGTTTGCTTCACACAGGCAAGTCCACTACTTTCCTGTATGGAATTCCCTAA
This sequence comes from Dendropsophus ebraccatus, assembly GCF_027789765.1. Classification (NCBI taxonomy): domain Eukaryota; kingdom Metazoa; phylum Chordata; class Amphibia; order Anura; family Hylidae; genus Dendropsophus; species Dendropsophus ebraccatus. The sequence continues at coordinate 65,876 of NW_027210464.1, read as the reverse complement.
CATGAATCTATATATTACTGACTGTTGTTTGCACAACTTTGCTACCTGGGAAAGCAGGGTGCTTGTATATGTGAATAAAACTGAAGGGCATAAGTTTGTTATTCCTGCACAGGCTTTCATATCATCTCATAACAACATGTGTGCTGAATGGGTGTGAGGGGGAGATATACAGAGATGGTAGTGTCTAAATCCCATATCGTAAAGGGACCTCTCCAGGCAAGCCCCGCCCCGGCGGGATTTCATTGGCTGCTCCACTCTAGTTTTCTAGCAGCCAAAATCAGACCCTGCTGGACCCCTGACCCTAATCTGAATGTTTAGTTTCAGGGTTAGGGTTGGGGGGTCGGATTAGGGTTACTTCCCACTGATTTATCATGTTCTAACCCTCCCCACAGCCCCAACCTTAACCCTAACCCTTCTGATTAGCACCAACACTGAGGGTTAGGGTTGTTGTGTGGGCAGGGGATAGTTAATTAGTTTGGTAGTAGGGATGGTCCGAACAGAGTTCGGTTCGGGTTCGTACGAACCCGAACCATCGGTAATGACTCCCGCTGTCGGAGCGGGAGGATCCAGCGGGAGGACCACCTGGAAAACGGATACAGCCACAGCATAGGCTGTATCCCAGTTTTCCAGGCGTTACTCCCGCTGTATCCATGGAGCGGGCAGACAGTGGGAATCTGCTGCCGAGCGTTCAGGTTCATATGAACCCGAACCTTGGCAGGTTCGGACCATCCCTATTTGGTAGTAACCCTAATTCGACCCCCAACGCTAACTCTAAAACTAGATTGTGGCTGCTAGGAAGCCCGGAGTGGAGAAGCCAATGAAATCCGGCTGGGCGGGGCTTGCCTGGATAGGTCTCTTTGCTGTATAAGATTTAGTCACTAACACTTTCTCTCCATTTCCTGCGGTCTCTGTATATCTCGCTCTCTTTCTGTCTCGTTATACCATCATAATTATGCAACTGTGATGAAAGCCTGTGCAGAAATAACATATAAACTTATTCCCTTCAGTTTGATTCACACAGGCAGGCACCCAGCTTTCCCAGGTGCTGATAAGTCACTGTGTAATGGCTTCATTCCCTCTGCAGGCTGAGGCAGGAGGGGCTGTGCGGTGTCTGTTGGGTTTTGTGATGTGAGGAGGTTGGGAGTAGGCTGGCTTATCAGCAGTGGGTGTTACTGAGGGGGCTGGCTTGCACACAAGGAATGCTGGCCTCAGTAGTTTTAGACTTCACAGGCAAACACAATATGAAACAGGAAGTAAGAGAATATGGGTGGTAGGGAAAAGCTCCTTTGCAGCCACAAAAAAAGATTATATAGCAGCGAAACTTGGCAGGGTTATTTAGAAAGCCTAAGACACAACACCAGCAATTTAAAAAAAAAAAATTTGCGGGTAGTTGAACAACCCCTTTAACCTCTTAAGGACGCATGACGCATGATGAACCGCGGCGGTCCCAGGTGCCACTTGTAGCCTGGGACCACAGGTATTAGCGGGCACGGTCCGATCGCCGTGCCCGCTAATACAGTAATCAGATGCAGCTGTCAAACATGACAGCTGCATCCGATTACCGATCGCAAGCCGTTCCCTGGTGTCTAGTGGGTAAGATCGCTCCTCCGGGATGGCGCCGTCCCGGCTCGGCACTCGTTTGTTATCAGCTGCAGCAGCCGAAAGCAAACGAGTGCCGATCTCATTGATCTTTGCTGTATAACTATACAGCAAGATCTCAATGAGAGATCGAAGTGTATATACTAGAAGTCCCCAGGGGGGCTTCTAGTATATGTGTAAAAAAATAAAAAATAAGTGTTGTTGTCAATAAAAAGCCCCCTCCCCTAATAAAAGTCTGAATCAACCCCCTTTTCCCATATTTTAAATAAAAGTAAATAAATAAATAAATAAACATGTTTTAGTATCGCCACATGCGTAATCGCCCGAACTATTAATTAATCACATTCCTGATCTCGCATGAAAAACGGCGTAAGCGCCAAAAAATTGCCCAAAGTGCAAAATTGCGCATTTTTGGTTGCATCAAATCCAGAAAAAATGTAATAAAAAGTCGTATATGCGCAATCAGGGTACCGATAGAAAGAACATGTCATGGCGCAAAAAATGACACCTCACACAGCCCCATAGACCAAAGGATAAAAGCGTTATAAGCCTGGGAATGGAGCGATTTTAAGGAACGTATATTTGCTAACAATGGTTTGAATTTTTTACAGGCCATCAGATACAATATAAGTTATACATGTTATATATCGTTTTTAATCGTAACGACTTGAGGAACATACATAACAAGTCAGTTTTTACCCCAGGGCGAATGGCGTATAAACAAATTCCCCCCCAAATAAAAGATTTTTTTTTTCAATTTCACCACACTGAATTTTTTTCTGGTTTCGCAGTGTACTTTATGCAAAAATTCATTTCAAAGTACAATTAGTGATGCAAAAAATAAGGGCTCATGTGGGTTTTTAGGTGGAAAAGTGCAAGTGCTATGGCCTTTTAAACACAAGGAGGAAAAAACGAAAAGGCAAAACGAAAATGGGCCCCGTCCTTAAAGGGTTAAGTGGACTGTGGCTATTACTCTGCCGCTAGTAGAAGCCCACTATCACCCTCCTACATATATCTGGTGGAGTAGCTCTTTTATAATTTCACATTGAAAATATGGGGGGAGCTGTAGTGAAACCTAGTAGATTTTTTTGCTATGAACAATACAAATGATGTTAGCCCACAAACTGTTTGGAATTCCGATAAAGCAATTTATAAAATTCAAGTTTATAAAATAACATTTTAAAAAAGAAAAGGGGGTTGAAGATTCCAGAATTATTTGAGCGTACTAAGCTATTAGACACCCAAAAGGTTGAAGAAAAAAGACAACTTTGTTACGTACTGTATTGGCTGCTTCCATATGTCAAACTTTATAAATATAGGGGGAATTCATCAAACATGGTGTAAAGTAAAAATTGGTTTGGTTGCTCCTAGCAACCAATCAGATTCCCCTTTTCATTTTCCAAAGAGTCTGTGAGGAATGAAAGGTGGAATCTGATTGGTTACTAGGGGCAACTGAGCCAGTTTAACTTTACACCATGTTTGATAAATCTCCACCATACTGTATACGTCAGTATATGCTTAGTTCCTGTTAGCTAAAAATTGCTGCAGTACACTTTATTGCGTTCTGTGCATGGTTGAAAAAGAAAAAAAAACTCTATTACGTATCTTCTGCCGCCATATGTAAAACTTTATAAACATACTGTATATGTCAGTGTTTGCTTTGTCCCTATTAGCTAAAATATGCCACAGTACACAATGTTGCACTCTGCACACTGTTGAAGAAGTAAAAACTTTTACGTATTGCTTGCTGCCATATGTCAAACTTCATAAATATACTCTAGACGCCAGTGTTTGCTTAGTTCCTGTTAGATTAAAATTGTCGCAATACACTTTATTATACTCTGTTGCCAGGTTGAAGAAACCAAAAATACCTCTCACTTAAGTCAAAGTCTATATATATATACTGTATAGGCCATTTAAGCTAGGACCAGGCACGGTCGAGTGTGATAATGGCCATAACCTGGTTGCGGCTCTGGAGCTTGACGAAGTCCCACACGTACCATGCCTGGCCCACATTTTTAACTTGGTGGTACAGCGTTTTTTAAAAGCATTTTTCAACAGCATTTGTCCGCTAACCAACTGTTGTGCACCAGGTTGACAAAAAATTAACCTCTTTTGTGTATCACCTGCTGCCATATGTTAATTTTTTTTTTTATTCCACTGTGTACGCCAGGGTTGTCCAAATTTCTGTAGCTTTAAAAATTGTCACAGGACAGTTTATGGCTCTAAGCGCCAGGTTACCCTAGTAATTAACCTCTGTTACGTATTGCCAACTACCAAACATCAAAGTTTATGGGACACTACATCTCCTTGTCTGCACCCTGGATGAATGTTGTGGAGGTGGCGACCGGGTCGCACCCTGGTATGGCCTACCTGCTTTCCTCACCCAAGATTGAGGGCTCTGGTTTTGGTTCTGTCAGGGTTTACGCAACCTTTTCTCCTACTTCTCATCTCCCATATTGTCGCTGTCAGCCGCTAACTTTAGGTGGAAGTAGTCACTGTTTCGAAGGCAGGATCAGCCAGGTCATTTTTTGATCTTGAATTTCAAATTAAATACAATTTTTTTTTTAATTGTAAGCGCCTCAAAAAAGGGTATATGGCTCTTCAAATCTTTAACATGGTGGAGAAATCTGAGAGGGAATGTCCAATGCTGGAGCTGAGCCGCAGTATCTGTGTTATTGAGAGTGGAGAGAAGCTGACTTGAGTCGCTAAATCATTGGAACGTCTCACCAGCAGACCCTTGTATTTTCTAAAGATCACCGGCAGGTCTTTTGGCACCAGGAGAAATGAAAACATCACCGTTCACTGTACAGTTTGGGGAGGTAATGCACAAGAAATTCTTGAGAAAGGTCTTAAGGTCAGAGAATATGAACTGCTGCAGAACAACTTGTTTGACAAAGGAAACTTTTGCTTTGGTATTCAGGGGAACATCAATCTGGGAATTCAATCTCATCCAATCATAAATTGTATGGGCTGTATTTCCATATGCTTCTTAGGAAGCCTGTATTGTTATTAATTTGTCACTACCTCCAAGGATTTTTGGAGGGCTCACCTCACTCAAGGGCCTCAAATAAATTTTTTACATGGTTTCCACGATACCCACACCCCTTTATGTGTAGGATGTGTCTGACCACATCACACACACACACACACACACACACACACACACACACTCTGACAGTTATCGGTAGGTGCTGTTTGATGCTAATGACTGTGCAACAGTTTTTCTCCTGTCAGCTTTTTTAAGGTTGCCACCATTTCTTACAGTAACTTTTGTCCATCTCTCTGTCTCTGCTGTCTGCATTAATATTGTTATCTCCAATCTGCTCTGTTTAAAGTCTTTTCTGGCTGTTTACCTTCACAGTCCACTTACTAGGTGATATCTAATCATCAGAACTGGTCTCCAGTTAGCCCCAGACCTTATGACTATAAGGACTCTACTAACCACATTGTCAAATGGCCCCTACACATGATAAAAATGTTGAAAATATGGTAGGTAGTTTTAACCTCTTTTAGGTACCTCTGATTTATGTAGATTTTATCAAAAATGTTTTTAAGATTTTCCGTGGATGTCCACTCAGCATCCGTCAAGAATTTTAAAGGCTATTTATCATGGTTTCTCATTATTAACCCCTTAACGACCGCAGACGTATATTTACGTCCTTCGGTCGTTAAGGGAGTTCAGAGCTGGGCCGCGGGGCCCCCTCCCCTAATAAAAGTTTGAATCACCCCCCTTTCCCCATGTTATAAATAAAAATAAATAAATGAATAAACATGTTTGGTATCGCTGCGTGCGTAATCGCCCGAACTATTAATTTATCCAATTCCTGATCTCGCACAGTAAACAGCGTAAGCGCCAAAAAAATCCCAAAGTGCTGAAATGCACTTTTACGGTCGCATCAAATCCAGAAAAAGAATTAATAAAAAGCGATCAAAAAGTCGCATATAGCAATGAAGGTACAGATAGAAAGAACACATCATGGCGCAAAAATGACACCTCAAACAGCCCCATAGACCAAAGGATAAAAGCACTATAAGCATGGGAATGAAGCGATTTTAAGGAACATATTTTTGTTAACAATGGTTTGAATTTTTTACAAGCCATCAGATACAAGAAAAGTGATACATGTTGGTTTTTGGTGCAATATCTACATAGGTGCATAGAGGCCCATTTCCAGCAACTATCACTCCAGTGTTCTAATGATACAATGTGTTTGCTCATTGGCTCAGAAGGCTAATTGATGGTTAGAAAACCCTTGTGCAATCATGTTCACACATCTGAAAACAGTCTAGCTCGTTACAGAAGCTACAAAACTGACCTTCCTTTGAGCAGATTGAGTTTCTGGAGCATCACATTTGTGGGGTCAATTAAACGCTCAAAATGGCCAGAAAAAGAACTTCATCTGAAACTCGACAGTCTATTCTTGTTCTTAGAAATTAAGGCTATTCCATGCGAGAAATTGCTAAGAAATTGAAGATTTCCTACAACGGTGTGTACTACTCCCTTCAGAGGACAGCACAAACAGGCCCTAACCAGAGTAGAAAAAGATGTGGGAGGCTGCGTTGCACAACTAAGCAAGAAGATAAGCACATTAGAGTCTCTAGTTTGAGAAACAGACACCTCACAGGCAGTGGCGGATTATAATATGGGCGGTATGGGCGGCCGCCCGGGACCCGAGGCTCCGGGGGGGCCCATGCCGCCCACATTATTACTATGCATGATGTTACACAGCAGCACATCACTTTCGGGGCCCAGTGGGCCCCTGAGTGATGTGCTGCTCTGGCGCGCTGTCCCTGGAGTCCGCAAACCACCCCCCCGGAACCCCCCCCCCACCCCACCCGACCCGTCGCTGCACTTAGCCTCACTTAGGACAGGAGAGCTGCTCCAGGTGGGCGGGACGCAGCGCAGCCGTCAGAGGAAGCTGGTGATGCAGGAAGTGAGCACCACCGCAGCCAGCAGTCTGGGGCCCTGTTTCCTCCCCATCTGCTCTCCTCTGCTGTCGGTGCATGGGAGGAGGAGGGGGAGGGGGAGGGACGGAAGAACCCGGTTCCGGGACCAGGAGGAAGATGGAGGAGGGAGGCATGGAGCTGCTGTCTGCTGACAACCAGGAGCTTCTTCATATTAAGCAAGTGTGTGTGTGTGTGTGTGGTGTCTGTTACACTGGGTCAGGCTGTATACTGTGTGTGGTGTTACACTGGGTCAGGCTGTATACTGTGTGTGGTGTTACATTGGGTCAGGCTGTATACTGTGTGTGGTGTTACACTGGGTCAGGCTGTATACTGTGTGTGGTGTTACACTGGGTCAGGCTGTATACTGTGTGTGGTGTCTGTTACACTGGGTCAGGCTGTATACTGTGTGTGGTGTTACACTGGGTCAGGCTGTATACTGTGTGTGGTGTTACACTGGGTCAGGCTGTATACTGTGTGTGGTGTTACACTGGGTCAGGCTGTATACTGTGTGTGGTGTCTGTTACACTGGGTCAGGCTGTATACTGTGTGTGGTGTTACACTGGGTCAGGCTGTATACTGTGTGTGGTGTTACACTGGGTCAGGCTGTATACTGTGTGTGGTGTTACACTGGGTCAGGCTGTATACTGTGTGTGTGTGGTGTTACACTGGGTCAGGCTGTATACTGTGTGTGGTGTCTGTTACACTGGGTCAGGCTGTAAACTGTGTGGTGTTACACTGGGTCAGGCTGTATACTGTGTGTGGTGTTACACTGAGTCAGGCTGTATACTGTGTGTGTGGTGTTACACTGGGTCAGGCTGTATACTGTGTGTGTGGTGTTACTCTGGGTCAGGCTGTATACTGCGTGTGGTGTTACACTGGGTCAGGCTGTATACTGTGTGTGGTGTCTGTTACACTGGGTCAGGCTGTATACTGTGTGTGGTGTCTGTTACACTGGGTCAGGCTGTATACTGTGTGTGGTGTTACACTGGGTCAGGCTGTATACTGTGTGTGTGGTGTTACACTGGGTCAGGCTGTATACTGTGTGTGTGGTGTTACACTGGGTCAGGCTGTATACTGTGTGTGGTGTTACACTGGGTCAGGCTGTATACTGTGTGTGTGGTGTCTGTTACACTGGGTCAGGCTGTATACTGTGTGTGTGGTGTCTGGTACACTGGGTCAGGCTGCATACTGTGTGTGGTGTTACACTAAGTCAGGCTGTATACTGTGTGTGGTGTCTGTTACACTGCGTCAGGCTGTATACTGTGTGTGGTGTCTGTTACACTGGGTCAGGCTGTATACTGTGTGTGGTGTTACACTGGGTCAGGCTGTATACTGTGTGTGTGTGGTGTTACACTGGGTCAGGCTGTATACTGTGTGTGGTATTACACTGGGTCAGGCTGTATACTGCGTGTGGTGTTACACTGGGTCAGGCTGTATACTGTGTGTGGTGTTACACTGGGTCAGGCTGTATACTGTGTGTGTGGTGTTACACTGGGTAAGGCTGTATACTGTGCGTGGTGTTACACTGGGTCAGGCTGTATATTGTGTGTGGTGTTACACTGGGTCAGGCTGTATACTGTGTGTGGTGTTACACTAGGTCAGGCTGTATACTGCGTGTGGTGTTACACTGGGTCAGGCTGTATACTGTGTGTGTGGTGTCTGTTACACTGGGTCAGGCTGTATACTGTGTGTGGTGTTACACTGGGTCAGGCTGTATACTGTGTGTGGTGTCTGTTACACTGGGTCAGGCTGTATACTGTGTGTGGTGTCTGTTACACTGGGTCAGGCTGTATACTGTGTGTGGTGTCTGTTACACTGGGTCAGGCTGTATACTGTGTGTGTGGTGTTACACTGGGTCAGGCTGTATACTGTGTGTGTGGTGTTACACTGGGTCAGGCTGTATACTGTGTGTGGTGTCTGGTACACTGGGTCAGGCTGTATACTGTGTGTGGTGTTACACTGGGTCAGGCTGTATACTGTGTGTGGTGTTACACTGGGTCAGGCTGTATACTGTGTGTGTGTGTGTGTGTGTGTGTGGTGTTACACTGGGTCAGGCTGTATACTGTGTGTGGTGTTACACTGGGTCAGGCTGTATACTGTGTGTGGTGTCTGGTACACTGGGTCAGGCTGTATACTGTGTGTGTGTGTGTGTGTGTGTGTGTGTGTGTGTGTGTGCACACACGCGCCTGTCTCTGTGTATGAGAACTGTGGATGTAAACATGCAGTGTGGAAGTGTATGTGTATAAAGTGTGTTTCTGTATGTAATGTGCTCAGTAAATGTACTATGTGTGTTTAAAGGATGTATGTACACATGTACAGTATGTGTATATGATGTATGCATGCAGTGTGTGTGTATATGGTGTATGCATGTAGTGTTTGTGTATATGATGTATGTATATGTGTATGCATGTACAGTATGTGTGTATATGATGTATGTATATGTGTATGCATGTACAGTATGGGTGTATATGATGTATGTATATGTGCATGCATGTACAGTATGGGTGTATATGATGTATGTATATGTGTATGCATGTACAGTATGGGTGTATATGATGTATGTATATGTGCATGCATGTACAGTATGGGTGTATATGATGTATGTATATGTGTATGCATGTACAGTATGGGTGTATATGATGTATATGCATGTACAGTATGGGTGTATATGATGTATGTGTATGCATTACAGTATGTGTGTAAATGATGTAACTGTATGCATGCACAGTATGTATATGGTGTGTGTATGCATGCACAGTATATGTGTATACAATGTATGTATATGGTGTATGTATGTACATTATATGTGTAGATGTAAGCCCTAGAGAAGAGCAGAAACATTGACAGGTTATCCCTAGAACTACAACCTCCATCATGCCATGTTAACACTTCATGATGGGAGTTGTAGTTATGCAGTCTCTGTCTCTCCAGATTGCAGCACTACAATCTCCATCATGTCTACTGGCAGCTCATGATGGGAGTTGTAGTTTTGCTGTCTTCTGTCTCTCCAGGTTACGGCACTACAACCTCATCATGGCCTGCTGGCAGTTCATGATGGGAGTTGTTTTTCAGCTGGGGTCGGTTGTGTACGAAGTGGAAGGAGGGGGGGGCCTAGGTAGGGGGGACAGCCCAGGGCCCAGGGTACATTTAATCCGCCACTGCTCACAGGTCCCCAACTGGCATCTTCATTTAATAGGACCTGCAAAACACCAGTGTCAACATCTACAGTGAAGAGGCGGCTGCGGGATTTTGGGCTTCAGGGCAGAGTGACAAAGAAAAAGCCATATCTGAGACTGGACAATAAAAGAAAAAGATTAAGATGGGCAAAAGAACACAGACATTGGACAGAGGAAGATTGGAAAAAAGTGTGGACAGATGAATCCACGTTTGAGGTGTTTGGATCACAAAGAAGAACGTTTGTGAGATGCAGAACAAATGAAAAGATGCTGGAAGAATGCCTGACGCCATCTGTTAAGCATGGTGGAGGTAATGTGATGGTCTGGGGTTGCTTTGGTGCTGGTAAGTTGGGAGATTTGTACAGGGTAAAAGGGATTCTGAATAAGAAAGGCTATCACTCAATTTTGCAACGCCATGCCATACCCAGTGGACAGCGCTTGATTGGAGCCAATTTCATCCTACAACAGGACAATGACCCTAAACACACTCCAAAACTATTTACAGCAGAAGCAGGCAGCTGGTATTCTATCGGTAATGGAGTGGCCAGCGCAGTCACCAGATCTGAACCCCATTGAGCTGTTGTGGGAGCAGCTTGACCGTATGGTACGCCAGAAGTGCCCATCCAACCAATCCAACTTGTGGGAGCTGCTTCTAGAAGCGTGGGGTGCAATTTCTCCAGCTTACCTCAACAAATGAATAGCTAGAATGCCAAAGGTGTGCAATGCTGGAATTGTTGCAAAAGTTGGATTCTTTGACGAAAGCAAAGTGTGATGTAAAAACAATGTTATTTCAAATACAAATCATTATTTCTAACCTTGTCAATGTCTTGACTCTATTTTCTATTAATTTCACAATGTATGGTGGTGAAGTGTGACACAAAATTGTTTGGGTGACCCCAAACTTTTGAACGGTAGTGTATATAACAAGTCAGTTTTACCCCAGGTCGAATGGCGTTAAAACAAATACCCCCCAAATAAACAAAATGCGTTTTTTGGTTTTTTTTTTCAATTTTACCACACATTTATTTTTTCCTGCTTTTGCAGTGTGCTTTATGAAAAAATTCAGCCGGTCATTTCAAAGTACAATTAGTGGCGCAAAAAATATAGTACGGTCTTTGGGATACTTTATTTTGTTGAGAGGTAGCGTAAATAAACACAAAAGTAGAAACTTATAAAATAAATGAAATAGAGTTGTCCATTGTAACCAATCAGATTTTAGTTCTAATTTTCAAAGTTGACTTTGGAAAATAAAAGAAGTGATGTCACTAGTTATTGTAGATAACTTGACCTTTTTCTTTTATGCAAATTTTTACAAATGTCTCGAGAATACTCAGAGTAATTTGGCGTTAATTCTTGTTATTAGTATAGTGGTTTATTGTTCAAAATTGCTTCATAAGTAGAAGGGCAGTATTGTTTATAGAGATGTTCTATTAATGTGTTAGACTTAGGGACCATTACTTGTTTTTTTGTATTCATAAAGTTCCACAAATGAATAGCATAAGTGTTATCGAAGGTTGGTAATTTGTTCCACACTTCAAAAAATTTTCCCCAGGACGGCCATGGGATCGGAGCAAATCGTTCACGATGGAAGTAGGAGATATTTGCACACATCATATGATCCACAGATTTAAACTGGGGAAGACCACAATACTTGCGTACAATACGTGTGAGAAGCAATGGTCCCTGTTGTCCCCATACATCTCCTTTATAATTCTGTACAAAATTTTCCAGAAACTCCCACGTCAGTTTGTACTTTGGAGACATACCAAAAACACTACTGCCGGTAGTTATGTCATCTTCAGCAGCCAGAAAGTTAATTTTAGGAATTTGTCGAATGGAAATAACATCAGTATCCATGTAAATGCCTCCATACTTCCATATCAGTGCAAATCTGCAGGCGTCTGATTTAACATGAACCCAGTATCTTTCTTTGTTTGGGTCCACCTTAAAAATAATACAAAGATGAAAGAGTAATTGCATTACACATACATATTATGCATTTCCATTAGATGGGCATTGTTGCTTTAGTAAACATTACATTGATCAATAGCATAGGAAAATATAAGAAATTGTGTAATGTATCTTATCAGACAAAATTACTTTATTTTCCTGTTATCTACCTTTTTTTTCCCGTTTCTGGCCAAACAGTTATCCACTCTCAAAATAAGCTTAGTAATGACTTTATTTTTACTGGTTACAACTTGTAGCTCATAGCTTAGAGATCAGATTACAAGTCTATAGAAGGAGAGGATGAAGGAGGAAGATAGAAGTAGAGATGAGCGAATCTGCCGAAGTTCGGGTTCGTCTGAACCTAAACTATCAGCTTCTGATTGCCGCTGTCTGCAGCCTCTGTGAACAAGGTGGATACAGCCTTACGGACCGCCTGAAAAACTGGGATACAGCCTATGCCAATGTCTGTATCCCAGTTTTCCAGGCGGTCCGTAAGGCTGTATCCACCCCTGTTCACGAAGGCTGCAGACAGCGGCAATCAGAAGCCGATAGTTCAGGCTCAGACAAACCCGAACTTCGGCAGATTCACTCATCTCTAGTAGGAAGCAGACATTTGATGAAAAAATGTCTTGTACATGATTAACAAGATATAGTGCTACTCATGTACACACAAGACAGCTGTACTTGGTTGCTAGGGGCAACTGAGCCAATTTCACTTTACACCATGTTTGATAAATCTCCCCCTATATGTTTACTATGCCATCTACCTCTGGATAATCCCTGGTTGCACCGCCGTGTGCAAATCTGAATACTCCTGCGCTTATTATACCTGGTGTGTTTTCGACTCTTGGTCCTGTAATTGGCTGATTACACATCTGCATTTGCTTCTCCCACCATTGGTGGTGACGTACCCCAGTACTAGGGATGGGCCGAACCTGCCGAGGTTCGGGTTCGTACGAACCTGAACTCTCGGCAATGATTCCCGCTGTCTGCCCGCTCCGTGCAGCGGGTAGATACAGCCGGAGGACCGCCTGGAAAACTGGGATACAGCCATAGCCATAGGCTGTATCCCAGTTTTCCAGGCAGTCCTCCGGCTGTATCCACCCTCTCCACTGAAATGGAAGACAGCGGGAATCATTGCCGAGAGTTCAGGTTCGTACGAACCCGAACCTCGGCAGGTTCGGACCATCCCTACCCAGTACAGCTGCGGAGTACACCCTTCTATGCTGCATATAGAGTTGTGCCTAAATTTTGCACAACCTATCCAGGTGAGTGGATCCCTGCAAAACCCTGCTACCACTTACCTGGTCATCTTTTATCACACGAGGAAGCGCCCCCTGTCTCTCTCTTTCTCATTACAGGTTTAATGATACTTATACAAATAAGGCACATTTCATACAGACTATACAGACCAAGTAGACTACATATTCCTACTGTGCATTACAACCAATGTGCCATCATTTATCAGGGAAGGGCAGCCATATAATGATAATGACAGATGCAAATAATGATCATGAGCATTATTTGCAGTTGGCATTATCAATTTCCAGATTCAATCCCATAGTGGGAACAAAGCCTAAAGGGTTTACCAGGAACAAAAACACACTTAGGCTATGTTCACACAACGTTTTTTCAGCTCCATTCAAAATTACGTCCGTCATTTTGAGTTTAAATTATCTGACGTCTTTTAGCAGCCTTGCCTCCCCGTAGTGCAATGACTGGTGTTTGTACAGTATTCAAGTTTGGGGTTATTGGCCTTTGGATGTGACTTAATTGAAAAATCCCTTTGAATTTAATAGTAAAAACTGTGAATCGTGACAAAAGAAAAATTGTGTGTGAACAACTATTAAAAAAATGTCCGCAAAAAAAAATTTTTGCAAAACTATTAAAAAAAATGTTTGCAAAAGATGTCGGAAAATAATGATCATGTTCATTATTTTGACGTCCACAGTAAAAGCGTCTGTTATTCAATGCATTGTGCGCATTAGACGTCCGTCTTCCCATTGACATCAGTGCATTGCCATTGCAGTCAGTTGAATTGCGGCAAATACTGACTTTTTTATTATTTAAATTTTTTTTTTAAATCAAAATTGGCCCCCTTTTCTTTATTTTTGACGTTGTATGAACATAGCCTTACAGTGTTATCTTGGTTTAAGAGTAACTTGGATTGAGGGCGCTTTGTAAGAATCTCACAGTTTTTCTAAATTGCTGACAGTACTGGCTGGGAGGGGGGGGGGGTATGGTCTGCAGCACTGTCTCCCTCACCTTCCAAATCAGAGCAGATCCGCTTCAGGCTGGGGCCTGCATCAGGGGCCAGGACTGTGGAGGTAATCTCTTCATAACTGTAAACCCTCTCCCCAGACCGAGAGTGCTGCTATACAGTGCCCACATATGCCCTGCTCATTCCTTCATGCAGTCTCTGTCAGCCCTTGTGTTTCCCATCCTTTCCATTCCTGCTTTAATGTGCCTGCACTTACACTCAGCTGTACACACTGCTTCTATAATGTGTAATATTAAAGGAAATCTGCCATCAAAAAGGACACATTGTTCAAGTCAAATTTGTATGGGATCCCCTTCCTGTCTATTCCATTATATCAGGAAATCAATTAACTGTGTATTTATATAAAACAGCAAAAGTTTGTCCCGACATTAATACCGCTCCCTGTAACAGTTAATATTTAATTAAAATAGCTAATTTTTGTTCTATTATTGATATTTTTCATTTACAATAGCAAAATTGAAAAGAAAAATGCTGTCTCAATGAAATATACAGCAAAAATTAATATATTTATTAATTAAGGGTGCATTCACGCGTACAGGATCCGCAGCAGATTTGATGGTGCAGATTTGATGCTGTGTTCAGTTGTTTAGATCAAATCTGCGGCGGATCCGCAGCAGGAAATCCACTGCAATTCGGTGTGTGTGAAGCTACCTAACTGTATATTAAATTGAAACAGCATTTTTTCATTTCAATTTTTCTATTTTAACCGAAAAATATAAATATTGAAACGAAAATTTGTCAGTTTAATTAAATATAAATTGTTACAGAGATTGCTATTGAGCAGTATTAGCAGTATTCCAACATTAATCCCGCTCCCTGTAATAGTTAATATTTAATTAATATAGCTAATTTTCGTTCTTATATTGATATTTTTAATTTACGATAGCAAAACTGAAACGAAAAAATGCTTTTTCGATGAAACATACATTTCATCTGTTTAAATTTAATATACATTTTAACTGTTTATTAAATTGAAACAACTTTTTTTTTCTTTTCAGTTTTGCTATTGCTAACAAAAATAGCAAAATGAAAACAAAAATTTGCTGTTTTAATTGAATATGAACTATTACAGGAAGCTGTATTACTGCTGGGACCGATAATACCACTCCCTGTGATAGGTTATATACTGCTTCCCCAGTTGCATTCCCGAGCGGTTGGCATCATTTTCTAAAGGTGTCATTATAGACTTGGTGACCTCCAAGAGGTCGAATTTAGGTTTCCAAGAAACAAGCATTTTTTTTCCCATTGACTTTAATGGGTTTCGATATTGGATTGAATTGTTGAGGTCTATTTGAATCAAATTTCAAGCTTTCGAATATTTTACTACTCGCTCATCTCTAAAAATCATGTCGTCTTTCATTCAGGGTTTGCATTTTTTATATCATCAGAGGTTCATTCACCCGGGTAGCATTAAGCTAGAATACCACACAGGGTAAATGTATACAAGCAGTGTTGTATGTATTTGAAACAGACATATTTTCTCATATAATCTCACAAGATCCTATTAAAGATAATAAAAAGAGTGGCTGAAGTTTTTATCTATTGTGATATGTTGATATAGTATGAATCTGACTTTGTAGATAAATAAGCTAAATTGGGCTAATCCACAGCTTTAAACCATAGATTTCTTTCTGAGCTTATGAATTGAGTGTAAAATACCCCAATCATGGGCATTGCCAACAGAATATTAGCAGATAAACAGCACAGAATCCTAAGCATGTAACTATAGCCTTATACTAAAGGCTAGAGTCTAAAATAACGGACGTCGTTTAGCTGTCTGGCCTTCCCTTAGTACAATAACGGCTGTTTGTACATTATTCTAGTTTTGGGTTAATAATTTCCCTTTGGGTGTGGTTTACTTGAAAAATCAATTGAATTAAATAGTAAAAACAGAGAAAGAACAGTGAAAAAAAAACCCTGTGTGTGAACAATTAATAAAAACCGTCCGCTGTTTGCAAAAGACATCCAAGAATAATGAACATTAACATTCTTTTGACGTCTGCGTCAATAAAGTAAGTCATTCAATACATTGTGTACATAGGATGTCCGTCTGCATCGCCAATGCAGTCAATTAAATTGTGGCAAAAACGGACATTTTAAATTGCAAAAGCGGCCGCCTTTTCTCTATTTTTGACGTTGTGTGAACATAGCCATAGTCTGTTCCCATTACTTACCTTCTGATACCAAGGTAGAAGTGGTGTGTCAGCGAATAATTTCTCAAAATTCAATGGGAAAAAGTAGATATTCTTATAAGATGAGAGGGTCAGAAAGTATTCCTGGGCTTTCCTCTCATCCTTCACAGTGATGATGTCATTTAGTCCTTTCATGAAGTAGACCACAGGTCTGTCCGGATACATTCGAGCTGCTGATTCTATTGAGCACAAAACTAAGGATGACTGATTCATTTTGCCCATGGTTTCCACGAATAAGATACCATTTCCTTTCTCCAGGACAGCACTGGGGGTTATTGTGGAAGTTGGTTCATTCAGTTCATTTTCATTTAATGAACTGTTAAAGATTAGCTTTTTGGAAATCAGATAATCAATGATGGTTCCATTGCTCTGTTTGAGCGATGATCTGGTTAGAAAACCTATAATTGCTATTAATAGCAAAGCACCAAAAATTTTTATTTGTTTCAACATAGTTGTAATGTCCAGTTACACTAAAGGGGAAGAGAAGTGATATATTAGCATAAGATTATTTGAGATACTGTAAATACTACATATATTACATCTCATACATATAAAAACTTACATTGCTGTGAAAAGGTATCCATCGCCCCAAAATGCGTCCTTTTTTACAATGATTTGGGACAATTGCAGCAAAAACCATAGCTAGAAAATGCAATGAGGAACACAACCGGAAGACTTCAGACTTCATAAATCAGAATAGCTGTGATTCTAGATCAAATCACTTTCTGCTCACAGCACTATTTCTTTAAAAAGATTCTTTGAATAAGTAAAAGCATCAAAACAGCATATAATGTAAACTGACACCAACACTTTTGTGGTCATAAACAGCTGTTTGGGCATACAACAGGGCTCAGATTTTGTGGAACCATTCATCATTTGCAGTGCCTAGTGTGGTACAAATACAGTAAAAAAAAAAAAAAAAAAAAAAAAAAATATATATATATATATATATATATATATATATATATATATATATTCAGGTTAAAATAAATAAACTAGTAACATTGAATTAAGTGTTTTTGGTTTACATCTATTCAACCATCTAAATGTATAGTACTTACGAGAATGTAATCCAACAGCAATGGAAACATAACCTACACCATACAGTATTTATAAGATCGCTACCTCCTTACTTAGAACTGTTGATTGACAGAAATTTTCTTGTTATACTAAACAGAAAAAAAGAACCTATGAACTTGTAGTTTTAAAATACTTTGGCATGTCTTTTTTTAAGGTCTTCTGTATGTGTCATTAATCCAACAATAGATGCTAGAATGAGTTGTGTCCCTCACTCTTTCATCAAAGATTTGCATTTAGTTGGTTTAAGATTAGCCATGCCTGTTTTTAACAATCTTTTACACAGTCTTATTTTTAACATGCATTTTTGTACCCATCATTGTTAAGTGTCATTGTGTGCAAGCATTTTTCTGGTGTCCTTTATGTCGTATAGAGGGGGGATGTGACTTGCCAGCACTCAAAAAATATTTTGTTTGCCTAATCCCCATTACGGCCAATAATCAATTCTTGTAATAGCTCCTGCTGAAAAGTAACGATCATTTGACATGCACAATGTCAGCTGATCCTTGTCTTTCAACATTTTGAAAAAAATAAAACGATAGCGATAGGGAAGCCTAAAGGTCATCCGGGCTGCCCCTTTGCAGCTCCCCATGGTCCCTTCGCTCCTCTCTACTCGCTCTTGGGGCGTGTAATAGCACCGTCAGTGAGTGGGGAACGAGGAGGAAGCTAGCACTGACCTGACAGGTCGGCGCTCACATGCACCTAAACATCGGCCAGTGTAATAGGGCCCTTAGACTTTTTTGTTCAAACTTTTTTATTTATTGTGAGAGGCCGTAGGGAACAGCACTTCAATTTTGGTGTTGGTGAAAAGATATACCAAGAGCTCCGTCTTTAATGTTTTTAATCCCATAAAAATGTTTCACTATACCACTGTATTCTCATAATACCACCTATCAGAGATTGCTTTTAACTTCATTACGTTACCTGTGATGATCTACAATATAGTTCTTCACTAAACTTACTGTATATAAGTGGCTGCCTTAACCAGTGACATCCTCTCCTTGTACATTTATGGACACACCATTTCAGGGCGTTGTCCCATTTTTTATTTTATTCTTTTTTTGTGTTGGGGAGGGGGTCTATTTGCATTAGTCCTGAACCTATTTTTATATTGCTTCTTTACTGTACCTGGGAACAACAGTTTTTCATATAGACTGCCTCACTACCTCACTACTATTTACCCAGTACCTAATTTTACCATTTGTTAAGTAATGTACTTTAATTTCACTTCACTGAGTCTCTCTCATTCCAATCTATAATCTCCTTTACACCATGAGTAAAATTGGAAAAAGTAAAGTACCGACTTTTGTTTTCCAAGTTTTCGACATTCAGTGCCCCTCAGTGTGAATTTTGCATGTCCCTGTAATGCAGTATCTAAAGGAAAATTCTGTTTTCATAGGGCCAGGGATGCTGAGAATAAAGGTTATTTTCTTACATTTATTCCCTGCAAAGTTGTCATTAACTTCGCATTCTTATTAATATGTAAAATAGAAGGCTCAGTACACTGGGGGCAGGGCTCCAGCCCTTATTGCACTCCTTCGCCCTGCCTGCCCATTGCCTCTTTATAATTATTGAGGGGGCACTGTGTAGGGACATCACTCAAGCCGCTCTTCAACTGCAGAGCACAGGATAAATATTCATAAGGAGAACTAGGCTGGCAAGGTTGATCAATGCACTGAGGGCTGTAGTACCACCCCCAGTGCACTTATGCTTATTTACATATCCATAAAAGGGAAGTTTCCCTTTAAATGTCCCTCCTTCTCCTATTGCATTAGTTTCCTACATTGGATCTCCCTACATTCTTTTTTTACAATGGGGAACAATAGACTACTTTCATGGTTCGAGAAATTACTGAGCAAATCTATTTATCAATCTAGGGTTGACTCACACTACGGAATTCTCGCGGAATTGACATGTCCGTTCTTTCGGTGGAATGCAGAATCAGCCGGCCCATAGAATGGTGTCTATGGAGCCGGCGGAAAGGCGCGCGTCCATGAGTGCGTACAGCTGGCGGAATTCCGCTGAGTTTATCTGCGAGAATTCCGTAGTGTGAACCCACCCTGAGAAGGTTATTTCATACCTTTTTTTTTTTTTTTCTCAAAACAGAATTTTTTAT
Organism: Dendropsophus ebraccatus; assembly: GCF_027789765.1. Classification (NCBI taxonomy): domain Eukaryota; kingdom Metazoa; phylum Chordata; class Amphibia; order Anura; family Hylidae; genus Dendropsophus; species Dendropsophus ebraccatus. Next base: position 46,535 of record NW_027210464.1, on the reverse strand, counting down.
TGAAAAGGTCAGTCAAGTACAAAGCATGTAACAAATAGGAAAACGCAGGTCCCAATCAAGATAGAAATTCAGAAAAAACATTGAAGGTGACCTCATTTTAAAATGTTATGCTGAAGTATTATTACAAATACTTTAAATTCCTGGAGACCTGGTATGAAAATTGGTAACAAGGAAGGTACCACAAATCACTGCAGTTCTTATTGCATTAAAATGGCTACATAGAATACAAAAGGTAAGGAATTACTAGCAGGCTCTCAATACAATATTACATATAGTCTAAGTAGGTGGGAAAGTTGGCAAATATTTTAGTTATTTCATACCTGAGCAATTGGATTATACTATCACTGCTCTGGCCTCTGGCCATTATATGATAAGCTTGTATCGTACTCCTTAAAGGGGTTGGTTCAGCACTGTAGGTACAGTACATTGTGATGACTGATGGTTAGGAGTGAAAATTGCAGCCACTGTAAATTCATGCCGATGGGTAAGGCAGGTAATGGATTCAAGAGCTCGGAGATGCAGTGCAGGTTTCTTTAATCAGCGCACAGGTGCAGGCTACAGCCCAGCTCAGAGATGAGACGTCCTCCTGGGGCGCAAGGTCCACGCCTCTAGCCAGCACTCAAAGAAGATTTTGTCTGCCTAATCCCTGTTACAGCCGATAATCAATTGGTGTAATAGCTCCTGTTAAAAGGCAATGATCCAGCGACAAGTACGATATTGGCTGATTCTTGTCTTTTAATATGTTGGGGAAAAAATATAGAACCATAGGGATGGTCTGCTACATCAGGAACAGCGGCAGCAGACCGCCACTCTTGCCTATGGGCCACCTGGATGACCTCTAGCCACCCACCTTCATGTCACAAGAAGTCTCCCCACTGGGGAATATATCCGTCTCATCCGCAACTGTTCTAGCCAGGATAGCTACTGTACCTACAGGAAGCAGACAATTTGGAGAAGCGACTCCTGGCTAGGGGTAATAAAATTCATATCATACATAGAGCAAGATGTATAGCTGAACAAAAGGATAGATCGTACCATCTGTGTGATAGGGCAGCAGATGCCCAAGCAGACACTAACCCTTCAGTTAAAACCCCTAACATTTTCTACCAGCTATAGTCCGCAATTTAGTGAAATTCGTAATATTATCAATAAATATATTCCGTTGTTATATGCAGACAACAAGTGTGAACAGGTCCTGAATGCTAGGGTCAGGTATGTAGCGCGGAGAGGCCAAACCCTAAGAAATTTACTCTCACCGAGTGATATCAGCACTAGAGAGACAGATAGTGAGGAATTGGCTCAAGTTGAAGGGTTCTTTTCGCTGTGCAGCATAACGCTGCAGCCATGTGTGAATATGCATCTAAGCAGTCCTCAGTTTTTTCATGGGTTTCGGGTCGGAGCTTCGGGATACGTTCCTTCATTAACTGCAGCTCCATGCACACAGTGTATGTTGCCCACTGTACTGTGTGCAATCTGCAGTATGTGGGATCCAGTGTCCGGAAGCTCAAGACTCGTATCAGGGAGCATTTGAGTGACTTACTCACAGCTTTGGTCTCTACCCACCACGCTCACTCTCTGGTTTCTCCAGACACTTTGTTGAATGTCATGGAGGGGACTTGAATGGTGTGAAAATTTCAGCTGTAGAAAGGGTTAATAGACCCAAATGGGAGGAGATTGGACCCATCTGTTACGCAAGAGGGAGGCACTGTGTGATTCTCAACCTCAACACTAGATACCCGAAAGGGTTAAGGACAACTCAGCGGGACCCCCCCCCCCCAAAAAAAAAAAAAAAAAAAACACAGACACACACAGACACCATACTCACCATCCCTCCGGTGATGATCGCCACTCCATTCGCCCGCCGTCCGCCTCACCGTCACCTGCATCCGCCATCCAGCGATGCCTCTTCCGGGTCCATGGGAGAGAAAAGGCTGCCAGTGCGCTTGCGCACCAGCAGCCTTTTCATTGGCTGGAGCGCATCACATGGCTTCCAGCAAGCTCAGCCAATCAGGGCTGGGCAAGCTGGAAGCCATGTGATGCGCTCCAGCCAATGAAAAGGCTGCTGGTGCCCATGTGCACCAGCAGCCTTTTCTCTCCCATTCACTTTCAATGAAGACGCCGAGGAGGAAGAAGACCCGGACCACCCCCTGGCTCTGACGTCGTCGTCACCAGATGCCGCCCGGGACAGTGACGATCGTAATAGGTAATGCATACATTCTATAACTTCCAGGGGGTCGGTAAGTGGGGGAAGGGGGCCAGACCGGGCATTTAACCACATTACAAAGTTCTATAACTTGTAATGTGTGTTAAATAAGCCAAAAAATTTTTTGTGGGAGTTGTCCTTTAAACTACAAGTCAGATTTGTACTACATATACTAATGAAAAAGTTTTTTTTTTTTTTTTTTTTCCACATGTTTATTTATATTATCATTTATTGTTTTTTTCTTTCAGCAATTTGTGTATATATTGTATCTGATGTATATATTTTGTATTTGTTTTTATTTGTATTCTATGATGTTATACTAATGGATGTTAATTGTCATGTGACCTTACTCGGAACAGGTGCTCCCGTTCTCCTTTGTCTGGGGCATGTCTATCCCGAGGCGGGACATCACATTCCATACACATATAAACCTGTAAGTTGCCCACATACATTTGCCATGATTAAGGGATTCTAACCCTGCAACGCGTCGGCGTGTTTTTATCTTTTATTTATTTTTTTTGGTTTTCTGTTTGTGATGTACCAATAAAGCTACCATAATTTTATTAAAGCCTTGGATGGAATTTTTTGTTTCGAGGATTATACACCCAGACTATTCTGGGTCTGGGTACCCTGGTTGTCCTGATGACGGGTTTGGTTTGTCCCTATACTGGTGTTGGACAAGGATCCTTATACCCCTGGATATAGCCCACGGTCATAAATTGTACCCGTGCATAGTCTCCCCCATCCATCCTTGGATCTAACATGTAGTATGAAATAGGTCATATGTTACACCTTTATACCCAATGTAATTTTCACTTCCAATCCCTTATGCTCATTGATCAGTTTATGTGTATCTACCCTTAGGGCTATTTGCCCATACTAAACACTAGACAATGACAGATCCTTTCTCCTGTAAGTATACAATGTCACTGATAAGGTGTGTGTTGTGGGGGGGGGTATGCTTGCTGCCAGCTTACAAAGAAGCATAAGTGTGGGGTTTTTATTTCTACAGGAGCTGTGACATTATAGAATTACAACTCCCAGGATGATCGGTCTGTTGTTTGTGCCCCCCCCCCTCCCCTACACCCAAAGACACAGACAGATCACACTGGAGTTGTAGTCCCACACAGTCTATATAGAAAGCTACCCTGGGACTGCAGGACTGCAGCTTCTGTAGGACTAAAATAACTCATCCTTATGCATAATAGTCACCCTTCATACAGTGCCTGGATATATATATATATATATATATATATATATATATATATATATACACCTATACCTAGTTGACAGTATTATTCAATCACAGTATGGTGGTATTGTTCAGGTCTGGTATGGTGCAGTTATCCAGTCACTGTTTGGTGGTATCGGGTCTGCTATGTTGGTTTTATCCAGTCACAGTATATTGATATCAGGTCTGGTATGGTAATGTTATCCAGTCACAGTATGGTGCTATCAGGTCTGGTAGGGTAATATATCTAGTCACAGTATGATGGTATTAGGTCTGGTATGGTAATGTTATCCAGTCACAGTATGGTGGTATTGGTCAGGTTTCATACGGCGGTGTTATTCAGTCACAGTTTGGTGTATCAGGTGTGTTATGGCGGTGTTATTCAGTCACAGTATGGTTTTATTGGTCAGGTCTGGTATGGTAACATTATCCAGTCACAGTATGGTGGCATTGTTCAGTTCTGGTATGGTAATGTTATCCAGTCACAGTATGGTGGCATTGTTCAAGTCTGGTATGTTGGTGTTATCCAGTCACAGTATGGTGGTATCAGGTCTGGCATGGTAATGTTATCCGTCACAGTATGGTGGTATCAGGTCTGGTATGGTAATGTTATCCAGTCACAGTATGGTGGTATCAGGTCTGGCGTGGTAATGTATCCAGTCATAGTATGGTGGTATCAGGTCTGGTATGGTAATGTTATCCAGTCACAGTATGATTGTATTGGTCAGTTGTCAAATGGCAGTGTTATTCAGTCACAGTATGGTGGTATTGGTCAGGTCTGGTATGTTGGTGTTATACAGTCATAGTATGGTGGTATCAGATCTGGTATGGTAATGTTATCCAGTCACAGTATGGTGGTATTTTTCAGGTCTGCTATGTTGGTGTTATACAGTCACAGTATAATGGTATTGGTCAGGTCGGGTATGGCGGTGTATCCTGTCACAGTATGATCGTATTCGTCAGGTCTGGTATGACAGTGTTATCCTGTCACAGTATGGTGGCATCAGGTTTGGTATGGTAATTGTTATCCAGTCAGGGGCGGATTAACTTTACCGTAGGCCCCGGGGCTGTTCACCAAGCCTGGGCCCCCCCACCCCACTGTAACTATGGAAGCACTAGCCTGGCGTTCATAGTACAGTATAGATAATGTCATGATGTCCTGATTTGTGCAAAATTGCCATAAGAAAAAACTGTGATTTTTTTGCAAATCATGGCGGAAGTGTAACCAGGAGATAGTACCACACTCAAAGTTTAGTCTTTTTTGTGTGGTCATGGGCCCCCCAGGAGCTCAGGGCCCCGGGCTGTCGCCCGGAACGCCCCTATTATAATCCACTACTGTAATTCCAGTCACTGTATGGTGGTATCAGGTCTGGTATGGTAATGTTATCCAGTCACTGTATGGTGGTATCAGATCTGGTATGGTAATGTTATCCAGTCACTGTATGGTGGTATCAGGTCTGGGTATGGTAATGTTATCCAGTCATAGTAGGGTGGTATAGTTCATGGCAGCTATGTTGTTGCTATCCAGTCACAGTATGGGATATTATTCAGGTCTAGTATGGATTTATGCTTTTCCCGTGCATTGTCTGGAGCTGTTGCCCTACCAATCTTGGGTCGAGAATCGCTACAGACACCATGCAGATCATTTAATATGCAACCTTGTTTATATTTAAGCAGTTAAAAGCCATGTAAAAAAAAAAAAAAAAAGATTTAGACAATGCCTAGTAGCCCAGTGGGGAGTGGGGGAAGCATTGGAAGTTTGCTATGGGGCCCAGCCGTTTTCTAGTTACGCCTCTGGCCATACCATTGTTTTATTTTTGCCCACATAGCCATATAAGGTCTTGTTTTTTGAGGGACAACTTAAACTTTCTATTGCTGCTTTTTAAGTTTCATGAAAGTTATTGATTGATTTTTATTAACCCTTTTTTGGGGGATAATAGAAAGAATGTGAATTCTTTTTCTTTTTTTAATATTTTACTTACGCTATTCAGTGTGTGGTAAAAATAACATAATAAACACAGTGAAGATGGAGACCGCACTTCCAAAAGAATTAACACTTTATTCACACCAGATGCACGTTTTGGCTCAATGTGTAGCCTTTCTCAAGCAGTGAGGCTACACATTGGCTACACATTGAGCCGAAAAGTGGCATCTGGTGTGAATAAAGTGTTAATTATTTTGGAAGTGCGGTCTCCATCTTCACTGTGGATATCCGATACGAACCTGGGTCCGGTTTGGTGAGACGTGCACCCGCATACTGTATTTTTTCTAGTGCTGCTGAACATATTTTTGGATTGGTAATAACATAATAAATGTATTCTATGGGTTACTACGATTACAGCGATACCAAATTCCATAGTTTTTATTTTAAGTATTACTACTTTGGCACAGTAGAAACTATTTTCTTCAAAAATTGACACATTGCTAAATCCATAGCGTTCTTATTTTTCTTGTGACATAGCTGTTTGTAGGATCACGTTTGGTGAGAAGATGTACAGTTTTTATTAACACCAATTTTCACACATATATAGGATCTCTTTTATGTTTTTCAGTTTTTTTCAATATTTTGCACGGCACAGCAGACTATTGCCACTATATATACATACTATATATATTTTTAAATATGTCGCACAGCAGACTACGACTGTTTAATATACTAACAAAAGTATGCCAATTTTGGCAGATACAGTGGGGTTTTCAACTTTTACGTTCTGCAATAGGTGATACATGAAAATATAGATTTTTTTTTTATATATGAAACATGGAACAGCAGATTATAGCGACTGTTCAATATTCCAACAGAAGTACGCCAACTTTGGCAGAAAAAATAAGAGTTCTCAACTTTTATGTACTGCAATAGGCAATACCTAAAATATATATATATATATATATATATATATATATATATATGTGTAGGTGGAGGACAGCTTCTTCTTCAGACAAGTGTTATAACTTTATTGTGCCAATTTGCATAGTATAGTGCAACGTTTCAGCTCGTAAAAACCCGAGCCTTTCTCATATATATATATATATATATATATATATATATATGTATATATATTTATATATTATCTGCAAGACTTTCTGTGTCACTTTATGATATGCTGCTAGACAGTCTCTCCATAATAACAGAAGCAGCTATATACTGTGCTGTGTAGTAGCCCTAATAAGAGCTTTAACATTTTCTCCTTCCCACAATCTTCTAAAATCCTCACTTTTCTCTCTCCAAAAGCTGAAGCTGCTAAAATATCAACACATACACTGAATGAGGAAGTAGTTCAACTGCAGGCTATTCTTCACACTGCACTTTGCTGCCTGTCTGTGAGAACACACTGATAGGCTGCTAGCCGCTGATAGAATCGCTGTAAATCAGGTGATAAAACTGTGCTGTGTATAGTTGTAGCCCTAAAAAGGGCTTTGGTGGGTCCCTCCTGCCTAAAATATGCTAAAACCTAACTCTCCCTGCTCCACACAATCTCCCTGTCTAGGTCCAAGATGGCATTTGACGATCAGGAAATCCCGAGTTCCTATACTCTGGAGGTCACATGAGTAAGCCAGCCAATAAATGCAAACGCTATTCTCCCACTGCCAGCGTGCTCCTAGGGCCTGTCTTAACCCCTCCTGCATAGTTATTGGTCCAAAAAAGGCGCCAGGAAAGGTGGGAGGGGAATCAATTTTTATTACATATTTGGTCGGATGTTCGATCGAAAATGTATCTCGAATGCCATAGTATTTGATCGAATACCTACTCGATTGAGTGCTACTTGTTCATCTCAATTAGATGATTGGGAGTTTTACCTAATTTAGGGATGGTGGTTTGGCTTTTAACATTTCCACCGGAGGAGACTTGTGGAGGACTATGGAATTGAATGTTTTTGTGAGATAAGGGTTAAGTACTTCAGAAAATATCTTATGATATCCATTGGTAAGGCTGTCAAGACCCAGGGATTTGTGTAATTTAGTAAAACGAATAGTAGTTTTAATTTTGTGGGCTGAAAAGGGAGCAATGAAACTGTCAAAGTTGACAGCTGCATCTGAAGACTTACTGCAGCTGTTCCCTGGTGGTCTAGTGGGGAGATCGCCCCCTTGTGACGTTTTCATGGAGGAGCGATCTCTACGTCTGGTGCCGGGTCTGTGCCGTAATGGCGCTGATCCCGGCTCGGCATTCTATTGCTTTTGCAGAAGCCAAAAGCAATAGAACACTGATCTCAGTGATCTATGATGTATAGCTCACCAGCATACATCTCTATGAGAGATCAGTGTGCTTATACTAGAAGTCTCCCAGGGGTGCTTCTAGTATACTGTATGTAAAAAAAAAAAAAAAAAAAGTGTTGTTATTAATAAAATGTTATGTTATAACTAAAAATAAATAAACAAGTGTTTGTTATCGCCACATGCGTAATCACCCGAACTATTAATTAATCACATTCCTGATCTCGCACAGTAACGTCGTAAGTGCAAATATATGTGCAAAATTGCGCATTTTTGGTTGCATTAAATCCAGAAAATTGTAATAAAAGCAATCAAAAGTCGCTTATGTGCAATCAAGGTATCGATCGAAAGAACGAACACATCATGGAGCAAAAAAATTACACCTCAAACAGCCCCATACACAAAGGGTAAAAGCGCTATAAGTATGGGAATAGAGCAGTTTTAAGGAACATATACAGTGGTGCCTTGGATTACGAGCATAATTCGTTCCAGGACCGTGCTTGTAATCCAAATCCACTCTTAAACCAAAGCAAATTTTCCCATAGAAATCATAGAAATACAGACAATTGGTTCCACACTCCAAAAATAATGATTTATTATTCTGAATAACATATAAAACAATTTAAGCAAACATTCAGAAACAGCAGAATATGTGATATTATAAGTAACTGTACAGTAATGGAGAGGATGGGAAACACAAGGGCTGACAGAGACTGCAGGGAGCATGATAGAATGAGCAGGGCAGAGGTGGGCACATAAATGCAACACTCTCTGTCCGGGGAGAGAGGGGTTACAGCTATGAAGAGACCTCCACAGTCCTGTCCCCTGATGTAAGCCTCAGCCTGAAGTGGATCTGCTATGATTTGGAAGGTGAGGGAGAAAGAGAGGGAGTCAGAGTAGAGGGCTGTAGACCCCGCTATGCAGACCATGCCCCTCCTCCACTCGCGCTCCCACCCAGTAGAGGGAGCTCTTAAACCAAGTCACAATTTTGAAAAACTGTGAGCTCTTAAACCAAAACGCTCTTAAACCAAGTTACTCTTAAACCAAGGTACCACTGTATTGTTAACAATGGTTTGATTTTTTACAAGCCATCAAGTAAAATAAAAGTTATACAAGTTACATATTGTTTTAATTGTACCAACTTGAGGAACATATATAATATGTCAGTTTCCATAGGACACATGGCGTAAAAACGAATCCCCCCAAAGAGAAAGAATTGTGGCGTTTTTTTTTTTTTTTTTCAATTTTATAATATATATATATATGTGTACTTACACTGATAGAAAACAAACAGCGTAGGGGGGCCACAGGAACGTTATCCATGTAGTAAATGCACGATGTGCAAATACATCACCCCTGGTAATCCTTTAAAAGCAGCAGCACAGGGGAGAACTATGAGATGCGGGATTTTGCAAATTGTGAGACATCAGGAGTAGTTTACATGTTGATATGTCCTTGCCCGCAGAATTATGTGGGAAAAACCTTCAGGCCCCTAAAAAAGCGGCTAAGCGAGCATATAGGGGATATAAAAAATAAACGCACAACCCCTGTGGCAATTCATTTTATGGAGAAACATGGAGGAAACTGGGAAGCACTTAGGTGTCAAGTGCTGGAAGTTGTGAAAAGGCATGCATTAAAAGGAGACTACGATAAGCGGCTACTGCAATGTGAAGCGCGTTGGATATTTAGAATGAACTCAGCTCGGCCACACGGCCTGAATGACTATGTATTATATATGTGCTTTCGATGAGTAAAATAGACTGTGTATGTTCCTAAAGAGCAATCGTAATCAGAAGAGAAAGAAGAGTGATTTACCTACCATATATATTCATATAAGAACTGATTATAACATCTCCAAACCATAGAATTCTTACCATTTAAGTACGGAATCCATAGCGAGGCTTGGGATGCGATGCATCTCAGGTATCCAGGTAACGGACATAAACAAGACAGCATCACGTGCGGATCGCTCCGGACTGATATATCTCTGGACAGGAACTACGTATGGGACCTGCCCTAATTGGCTAAGAGATCGGTCTGTCAAATAAGAGGCGGGCTTATGTGAGGTACAATAGAAGCCGAGGTATGCGGATTAGTGTGCGGCCATCACCAGAGCCGTGCAGAGGAATGCAAGAAAGGTCCCACACAGAATGTGAGCTTACCCAACGGCCCTGGAGGATAATGGTTCAGGAAACGCGTCGGGCCAGTGCAATATAAAGTGGAGGACTTCTGATACCTACTACGGGAAAAATAAAAGGGAAGTAAATAAACTCTTCACTTGTTTACAATGACTCAATTAGAGTGTACGAAATATTGCTCACAAAAAAGACTGTTTGCATATAAAGTAAGCTTAAGGGACAATAAACACAGCGATAAGTGTGCTAATTTGAATAAGTGCAAATATAAATAAGTGCAATATATACAAAAAAGGAAATATGCACATTGTGTTACTAAACAGAAAATATTTATGAACTTTGATATTTATGGACAAGTAAGTCTCTACATATGCACAGGAGAATGGTGATGGCTGCGTTTTACAATTTTCTTTCTTTTTGAACCTTTTTTAGAATTATTATGAAACTTTTTAAGAAAGTAATAAAAATTATATTTTATTAAAAAATTTCCTTTTTGGTCAGAGAATTATACATTATATATATATATTATAATTTGTTCTGGTTTCGCAGCATATTTTATGCAAAAATTCAGGCAGTCATTGCAAAGTACGATTAGTGACGCAAAAAATAAGGGCTCATGTGGGTCTGTAGGTGTAAAATGCAACTGCTATGGCCTTGTAGCACAAGGAGGAAAAAACGAAATGCAAAAACGAAAATTAGCCCGGTCCAGAAAGGGTTATGATGACTGTATGTTATGCAAAGGAGTTTGCAATTTGTTGGGGGTTGCTTATTTATTTTTACAGGAAGATGTGATATATGGAAGTTTAGGTTTTATCATTGTTCGTTTAACTTTCTTTTTTTTTTAAACAATATTTTATTAGTGGCTTATGTAATATTTGGACATACATATTGAAAATTCATTACATATTACAAAGAAAGTCGCTCACAGGCAACAAAGAATTGTATGTTTACAATATCATACAGATACTATGAGCCTTTGTAATAACCTTAAAATACATATTATCATATACAATACAACATAGTCTTACCAAAAACATAGGTAGAGAAAAACAGTAACCTATAATCACCTTTAACCCCTTAACGACATCGGGCGTACCCATACGCCCCCGTTGCCTGGGCTTTAACGCAAACAGGCGTATGGGTACGCCCGATGTTTCCCCGATCGCTGCGTGTTCACACACAGCGGTCGGGGAAGATGGCCTGCTATAAATCATAGCAGGCCATCTTAGCTTCACGGCACGGGGGGTGGTTAACACCCCCCGTGCTTACGATCGCCGCTATAGGCTGATCAATTCAGATCAGCCAATAGCGGCGATCGGAACCTTTCGGGTCATCGGTGACCCGATGACCCGGAAAAAAATGGCGGTCGGTGCTGTCCGAGGACGGCACCGACCGCCATTACTGTAAAAAGTAATGGTGATCGCCGTGCCACCGCCCGATCGCCGTGAACGGCCGGCCGGCCGTTCACGGCGATCGGGCCGGTGGCACGGCGATCGAGTCCCACAATATAGTAAATACCTGCCCTGGACCCCTCAGCTAGGTAGCCGAGGGGTCCAGAGCGGGTATTTGTACATTACTCACCTGTCCCGGGCTCCTGATCGGCGTCTTCCGGGTTTGCGGCGTCCTCCGTCATTCCGTTCGGTCTTCGGGTCTTCCGGCGGTCCCCGTCGTCTTCTTTCGGCTATTTTCGGCTCCAGCCTCGTCATTTTCCGGATTTTGCGCTCTGCTGCCCCCTAGCGGCTGATATGTGTAATACACTTATCAGCAGCTACAGGGATATTCAGAATGTAGAAAAAGGTTTTTTTTTTTCCAAATTTTTTTTTTTTCTATTTTCCGCACCCTATCGCCGCTGAGTGTTGATCAGCATCGCACGAAAGTGCGCTGCTAATCAGCAACTCCTCCTTTTTGGCGTAGGGTGTTTTTTTTCTATATCCTACTGCCACGGTCTGCTTATAAGTGCCGCACATAAGTGCGGCATTTATCAGCAACTCCTTTGTTGGTGTAGTTTTTTTTTATACTTACTGTAAAAAAACACGTAAAAAACACTACATTACACCACACTACACTGAATAAAGTTTGACACTACACCACTACATACCCCATATACCAATCCCCGTATAAGATGGCCCCCAGGGTGTTTTCGGCGTCAGAGGGATACGTTATTATTGCCTCCGACACCGAAACAGCCAGTGAGGATGAATGGGAGGATCCTTCTTTCCTCCATTCATCTCTCATCATCCAGTGACGTGTCTGGGGGTAGCGTAGCGTACGCTGCCCCCCAGACACGTCTTTTCCGCCAGTACCGTCCCAATAAGAGATGACGGTATGGAGTGAAATTCTACAAACACTGTGAGAGTACCTCAGGGTACTCTTACAGATTTAGGGTACGTGCACACTGCGGAATGGCGAAGGATAACCCTTTGTGCATTCCGCAGCTGGCACCCACCGGAGGACTGATGCGGGCGCATTTCTCTACCCGTGTCATAGACTCCATTCTATGCACGGGCGGAATCCGTCGTCCATCCAAAGAATGAACACGTTGGACGGAGAGCGGAATCCGCCCGTGCATAGAATGGAGTCTATGACACGTGTGGAGACGTGCGCCTGCATCAGTCCGCCGTCGGGTGCCAGCTGTGGAATGCACGAAGGGTTATCTGTCGCGATTCCGCAGTGTGCATGTACCCTTAGAGTGTATGTAGGAAGGGACACCCGAATGCAGCCCCCAGGTGCCCCCCCCCCCCCCCCCATCCTCGGAGTTTAGTGGGAAGGTCGTCCGGGAACTGATCTTCCACTGCTGGATAAAGGTCACCACCTGTACGGGGATAACTTTTATACCAGCACCCCCTCTTCCGGTCCCTTGCTGCCCCTGTAGCTTGTGGCACGATCCGTAAATATCAGAAGTAGTAATAGCGCCCTAATATTTAGCAGCCATGGAGCGGACCCAGCGCTTCTGGATATGAAGGACCCCGTATCGCACCAGGGCAACATTTTGCCAGGTGACGTCCCCCACACAGGAGAACGGAGACACCCAGAAGAAGTGCAGAGTGTGGCGTAACAGGGGGATCAGGAGGACACCATTTTCCAGTGTGACACCTGTCCTGATCACCCCGGCCTCTGCATACTGGATCGCTCCAAGGCGCACCACACGTCACTGGGGTTCTACATTATCTAAATCTGTCCCTTATTCCTATTTCAGGGGTCACTTTGGTCCAGGGATTATTCTGATCGCCATTATGGAGTCAGGAAGGAATTTTTCCCCTGTGATGAGGCTACTGTCGTCTGCCTCACGAGGGGTTTTGCCTTCCTCTGGATCAACACAGGTTGAATTTGATGGACACCTGTCATTTCCAACCTTATAAACTAATAATTGGCCTAATACCCCAAATAAATTAGAATTGTCCCTTTTCCCCAGCTAAGTAGGTATGGCCGCCATTCCCATTAGAGGATGCCATGATGCAATTACAAAGCCTCTGTGCGGCCAGGACAGTAGAAACCCCCCACAAGTGACCCCATTCTGGAAACTACACCCCATAAGGAATCTAACAAGGGGGGCAGGGGGATATGGCCCCCTGGTGACGGCCACATTTGGGACGTGAAAATGAAAAAAATTGTATTTTTTATTTTCTCGGCACATGTTCTACGTAAGTGCCCGTCACCAGTGGGGTCCATATGCTCACTGCACCCTTGTTAGATTCCTTATGGGTGTAGTTTCCAGAATGGGGTCACTTGTCGGGGGTTTCTACTGTCCTGGCAGCACAGGAGCTTTGTAATTGCGACATGGCCTCCATCCTCCATTCCAGCCTCTAAATGGCGCTCTGTCCCTTTGGTGACTTGCCCTGTGCCCATATGGCACATTATGCCCACATGTGGGGTATTTTCGTACTCAGGGACACTACCCTACACGTTTTGTGTTCATTTTCTTTTTTAACCCCTTGTGGAAATGGAAAAAAATCAAGGCTAGACCAACATTTAGTGTAATTTTTGTAAAATTTTTACTCTAAATATTAATCTTGTCATGTTTTTTCATTTCACAAGGGGTTAAAAGATAAAAAAAACATTTATGTGTAGAGCAATTTCCCCTGAGATCGGAAATACCCCACATGTGGACATAAAGCGCCATGCGGGTGCAGGGTAAGCCTCCGAAGGGAAGAAGCGCCATTTGGTTTTTGAAGGCTGGATTTGGATGGAATGGATTTCGAGGGGCCATGTTGCATTCAAAAGGCCCCTGTGTTGCCAAGACAGTTGAAACCCCCCACAAGTGACCCCATTATGGAAACTGCACCCCTCAAGGAATGTAACAAGGGGTGTAGTGAGCATATGGACCCCACTGGTGACGGACACAAATGTGGAACAATGTGGCGTGAAATGAAATATTACATTTTTTACACTATAATGTTGGTTTAGCCTTGAATATATCATTTTCACAAGGGGTTAAAAGAGGAGAAAAAAAACAAAATGTGTAGCGCAATTTCCCCGAGTCCGTAAATACCCCACATGTGGACATAAAGCGCCATGCGGGTGCAGGGTAAGCCTCCGAAGGGAAGGAGCACCATTTCGTTTTTGAAGGCTGGATTTGGATGGAATGGATTTTGTGGGGGCCATGTTGCATTCAAAAGGCCTCTGTGTTGCCAAGACAGTTGAAACCCCCCACAAGTGACCCCATTATGGAAACTACACCCCTCAAGGAATGTAACAAGGGGTGTAGTGAGCATATGGACCCCACTGGTGACGGGCACAAATGTGGAACAATGTGGCGTGAAAATGAAATATTACATTTTTTACACTATAATGTTGGTTTAGCCTTGAATTTATCATTTTCACAAGGGGTTAAAAAGAGAAAAAAAACACACAATATGTGTAGAGCAATTTCCCCGAGTCCGTAAATACCCCACATGTGGACATAAAGCGCCATGTGGGCGCAGGGCAAGCCTCCGAAGGGAAGGAGCGCCATTTGGATTTTGGAGGTTGGATTTGGCTAGAATGGATGATGAACGCCATGTCGCATTTACAGAGCCCTCGTGCTGCCAAAACACTGGAAACCCCCCACAAGTGACCCCATTCTGGAAACTGCACCCCTCAAGGAATCTAACAAGGGGTGAAGTGAGGATATGGACCCCTTGATGACGGGCACATTTGTGCCATGAAAGTGAAAAAATGAAATTTTTCCCTTTCACGTCACATTGTTCCACATTTGTGCCCGTCACCAGTGGGGTCCATATGCTCACTGCCCCCCTTGTTAGATTCCTTGAGGGGTGTAGTTTCCAGAATGGGGTCACTTGTGGGGGTTCCAGTGTCTTGGCAGCACGAGGGCTCTGTAAATGCGACATGGCCCTTGAAATCCTTTCAGTGAAATTCAGCTTCAAAAAGCCAATTGGCGCTCCTTCCCTTTGGAGGCTCGTCCTGCGCCCCCTTGGCACTTTATCGCCACATGTGGGGTATTTCTGTACTCGGGAGAAACTGCGCTACACATTTTTGTCTTTTTTGCCTCTTATCCCTTTAAGAAAATGAAAAATTGAAGGCTAGAACAACGTTTTAGTGTAAAAAATAAATTTTTCTTTTTTCACGCCATATTGTTCGGAAAATCTGTGAAGCACCTGTGGGGTCCATGCTCACCGCACCCCTTGTTACATTCCTTGAGGGGTGTAGTTTTCTAAATGGTGTCCCTTTAGGGGTGTTTTTTAGGTTTGGCACCCCAGAGCCTCTGCCAACCTGAAGTGGGTACAGTCAAAAATGACCAAATATAACGGAGGCGTTGAAATTCACTAGGCTCCCTTATATCTGAGGCTTGTGGTTGCGTCAAATAGCGCAATAGGGTCACATATGGGGTATTTCTATAAACTGCAGAAACGGGGCAATAATTTGGGGTGCATTTCTCTGGTAATAGGTTTATAATTATGAAAAATATTGGATTACATAAAATCTCTGCACAGAAAATTAAAATTTCCAATTTCTTACACACTTAGCTTTTATTTCTGTGACTCCCCTAAAGGGTTTAAAACACTCTGGATGTGCTTGCAGAGTTTGGGGGGTGCAGTTTCTGAAATGGGGTGCTTTGTGGGGCTTTCTAACACACAGGCCCCTCAAATACACTTTAAACCTGAACAGGTCCCCTAAAAATATCTGATTTTGAAATTTTACTGAAAATTTGGAAATTGCTGCTAATGTTTTAAGCTTCCTATGTGTAAAAAAAATGAAAGATAGTTTAATAAATGCCGCCAACATAAAGTAGACATGTTGCTAATGCTATTTAATATATAATTTATGTGGTATAACCACTTCTGTATACGCAAAAAAGTTTCAAAGTTGGAAAATGCTTTTTTTCACATTTTTTCACATTATTTGGGTTTTTTTCATAAAGATTTGTTATGAGTATCGACTCCAATTTACCAGAAATGTAAAGTACAATATAGTCACGAGAAAACAATCTCAGAATCAGCCGGATAGGTAAAAGCATCCCGAAGGTATTAATGATAAAAGTGACACTGGTCATATTCATAAAATTTGTCTCTGTCATTAAGGCCATTTCAGGCTCTGTCCTTTAAGGGGTTAAACAGGTTTGACATGTCAGAATTCAAATCTGCTACCAATAGAATGGAGAGAATTGTCCTTTAACAGGAGAAAGGGAAAGCTTAAGTATTGGAGTCGCTTCAGAGTTCCTTTTGGGGGCCATGCACTACCAATCAGTGTCCTTAATGATAATGACAGAGTTCTCTATTTCTATAGTAAAATCATGGAATTAGAAATTGTTTCCATTTGGACATAATGTTTTTGTTGATTTTTCTTTGGTACGCAATACATCCAAAACGTTCCCAATGAAGATCTCCTTCAGAGCGGAGATTACCTCAGAAATGTCTGGTAGAGTATCCAGTGTCTTAATAAACATTTCAGGGAAACTAATAGAGTTAAATGAATTCCTTAGAAGTAAGTAATTTAGGAGAGGGAGTAGTAGTAGAGTATATCAATAAAATGAAAAAGATAACTAAGAGGGAGAAGTGGTATGGCATGGCCCCAAGTGGACAAAAGATAGAGCCGCACAGAGTCCAAAATTCCTGCACTCGCGTGCAGGCCAGGCAAAATGAAACAAGTCTGCTTTAGGAAGTGAACA
This sequence comes from Dendropsophus ebraccatus, assembly GCF_027789765.1. Lineage (NCBI taxonomy): Eukaryota > Metazoa > Chordata > Amphibia > Anura > Hylidae > Dendropsophus > Dendropsophus ebraccatus. The sequence goes on along the minus strand of NW_027210464.1, from coordinate 29,649 downwards.
TTTCGGGCAACTGTTTATGTGAGAAGTGTGGGAGTTGGAAAAAGGAATATTAAAGGCATATATAGCCTTGTGTATAAAGCGGAAATGTATTTCACGTAGAACCACATTGGGAGTGGCAGAATGCACTAGTTGAGATCCTCTCAATATTTGTTGGGTCAGATCCTCTGAAAAAATTATGGAGGACCATTTTTTAAAAAAAAATTGTCTAGATAAATTCTTTTGAGAGCGTGATCTAAGTTCTCATATGTATGTGATAAAGAATTATGAACGGTGGTGTTGGGAATAGATTATCAAATTCTATATCACTTTCTGCTTCTGCTATGTCCCGCACTCAAGAAATTCAATTATAGAATCGTATTGAGGTAAATTAAATGAAGACAATTTAAATCGTGTTCTGACGATATCCCATGATAAGAAAGTGTTGGAATTAGTATCCAGCAGATCCCCAACAGAAGAAACATGTGCACTCTGCCACTCTGAGTAATCTAATTTGTCTGAGTCAGGTGGGTAAAGTGGTGAATGCCACAGAGGAAATCTTTTCGATAGGCAAAGGGTAAACCATATAATTTTCGTATCGCCTTCCATGTGGCAATGGTGTCTTTAAAGATAACACTTCTCTTAATTTCTGGGGGTAGTTCTGGTAATTTAGCATGTAGCAGGGTGGGTAAAGGCCAAGGTGCTGCTAAAGCTTTCTCAATTAAGATATTGGAGAAATATGACGTGTCCATAATCCAATCTTTAGCATGGCGAAAGAGAGCGGCTAAATTATATAATCTAATATCTGGGCATTGAGCGCCACCTTTAGAAGTAGGGAGACAGAGAGTGGAATAGGCAATACGAGGTCTCTTTGATTGCCAAATAAATTTAGTGAAATACGATTGGAGTAGGGAAACGTCAGAATGTTTGAGTAAAAGGGGTATTGTTTGCATTGGATATAACAGTTTTCCAAAACACATCATTTTGATTAAGTGGGTACGTCCTAGAATTGACAATGGTAGAGATTCCCATCTCTGGAGATCTTGTTTTATTCTCTTAATTATAGGGCGATAGTTCAGGGAATATAGTGAGGAGGGAGTTCTGCCAATCTGGATTCCAAGATAAGTAATGTAGGATTTAGCGATGGAGACCCCCGCAGGACCCGAAGTAGACCTCTTATGTGGAGTTAGGTAAAGAAGTTGACTTTTATGTATATTGATTCTATACCCAGAAAAGGAACAAAAAATTTTAAGGCATCTAATACTGCCGGAACATGTAGATCTGGGTTATCTAAATATATTAAAGTATCATCAGCAAAGCATGTAACTTTGATGACTTGGGAACCAACCCGTATGCCTGAGAAAAAGTCAGAAGAAATAAGATATCTAGCAAGAGGCTCCATCGCCAAATTGAACAATAGAGGGGATAGGGGGCAACCCTGTCTGGTACCTTTTTGTAAGGGAAAGCTATCTGAAAGGAAACCGGGGTATGAATTCTAGCTTTCGGAGATGTGTATATTGTGGAAATAAAATCTTTGAATTGACCTGTGATACCAAATTTTGTTAAGGTCATGTCCAGCCACTCCCAGCTGATATTATCAAAAGCCTTTTCGGCGTCAATTGCCAACAGACCTGGAGAGTGGCTGGAACGACCCCCAGATTGGACACCAGACTGGGCCGCTAGTACCGTTCTTATATTAGTGACACCAGAACGTCCTTTTATAAAGCCAACTTGATGGCTGCCTATTAGTGATGGTAGGATGTCTGCCAATCTATTGGTCATAATCTTTGCCAACAATTTTAGGTCTACATTTATTAAAGAGATTGGCCTGTACGAATTAGGAGATGTCGGATCCTTCCCCTGTTTATGTAGTATTTTGATATATGCAGTATCTCCCGAGGGGAGCATGTGATGGTCAGTCAGAATAGTTTGGAAAGTAGAAAGAAGGGTAGGGGAGATGACAGAAGACATAGATTTATAAAATTCCGCACTATAGCCATCAGGGCCTGGAGCTTTGTTATTTTTAAGTGTAGAGATAGTGGCAGTAATTTCCTCCAATGTGACTGGGGCGTTGAGAGAATCAAGAGAAGGGGTATCAAGAGACGGTAGAGTTAATGACTCTAGAAAGTTCTTACCAGCAGCTAGATCAAGCCTATCTTTGGAATATAGTGAGCGGTAAAATTGTTGTAAAAGTTGTGATATGACTTTAGGATCTTTTTGTATATTACCCGCTGTATCTTTGAGAGCAGGGATATGTGTAGTAGGTCTACGTCCTTTAGCAAGGTTAGCTAACATTTTCCCTGATTTATTACCATAGCGGAATAAACGGGATATGTATTGATCTCTATATATAGCATTGAGTTTTTCCTGTGCAATTTCGAAAGCTTGTCTAGCTGCTGTCCATTTAGATTTATTGTCATCTGTAGGGAAGACAGGAAAAGAGTGTATGTAGAGCGCAGATCTTGGGAAAGTTGAAGATAGTTTTTACGTGCTTCACGTTTCTGGGCAGCCACATAAGAAATTATTTGGCCCCTTAGAACTGCTTTTGCAGTCTCCCAGAAAAGTATTGGGGATTGTGTATGTTCAGCATTGTTAGAATAAAAGTCTGACCACCATTTTTTTAATAGTTTGATAAATGATTCATCATTAGCTAAATGAGAAGGAAATCTCCAAATAATATCGGATCCCTTCTGAAAAATATCTCTTAATTGTAAACTAACAGGGGAGTGATCCGAAAATTACTATATCATGAATTTCAGAGTCTTCTACTCTGCCAAGAGAGTCCGGTGAACACTAAACAGTATTCTATCTTGACCAGGCAGTTTGGGAGTGAGAGTAAAAAGAGTATCTCTACCATCTGGGTGTAGATAGACGCCAAGAATCAGATAGGAGGTAGAAATTAAGGAAGTTGGATAAAATATTATCTGATGAAGTATATACAGTAGGGGTCTAGTTCTTTTTCTATCTTCAGTTGTATTAAGAACAGTATTTAGGATCTCCACCAACTATTTTAAGGATTATGTCATCTTGCAGAATGAGGTTTTCCAATTTTTAAAAAAAAATCAGGTCTCTGAGTGTTGGGACCATAAACGTTATATCTGCTATATTTGCCCGCTGGAGTGTCAATAAGAAGATGACATATCCTGCCTTCATCATCTTGATATTGAGATAATACCGTACAGGCTAAATGTTTATGTGTAGAATAACTACCCCGCCTTTACGGTTAATAGCTGGTGAAACATAAACAGCACCCACCCAAAAACGTTTGAGTCTGAAATAATCGATTCAGTTAAATGTGTTCTTGCAATAATACTATATCGGCCCTAAGTCTCTTAAGTTTTTCAGTATAGAAGTCCTCCTTAGATGGGAACGTAGTCCCTTAACATTCCAAGTGATTAATTCATAAATATTAATAGAAGAGGAGTGTTAAGAAGGACCATTGGAAGCACAATAACATAGTGGGTAACCCTTTCAGGCAGAAAAAGGGATAGCATGTAGCATTTCAGACAAACTAAAGGTGATATACCTAAGAATAAACAGTTAACAATATAAACTAAGCGAAAGAAGTGAGATGTGGACTTCACTTTTTTTCGTATTGTCCAATGTTCGGAGCATTCGCAAACTCCGCATATGTGGAGAAGAAATAAAGAGAAAGAAATAACTGGTGGAGAGGTCACATCAACCTCCGCTCCACTAAATGAGTATATATTAAAATTAAAGACATACACATCCCTACCCTCCTGAGAAATGTGTGAGTTGTCACAGGAAGCAAATAAATAAAATAAAATAAAATAAAAGGAAGAGCCAGTATATAATGATTAGTACTTAAAGAAGTTGTACTTAAACCTAAAACCATACAAGGTGGAATTATACATATACATACATATACATGCACACACACACACACACATATACATATATACATACATAAATACATACTTACACATAGACACACACACCACCAAATGCATTACTACCTAGACTAAAGAAAATAATAATGTAGTAACAAGGTGTCCCTAATATAGTATTTAGTCAACATATATAGGCTAAATAGAGAAAAAATACTCAGTTTTAATGAGCAGCATAGCGTCCAACAGAATAGAGATGGAGTTCATAATCATTCCATTTTTTCTACCGTGTCAGTAGGACATCCAAACGTCGTCTCTTGTGCTTGGTCTTGAATAGTGGAGTGAGCCCTTTACATCTTTAAGGGAAGAAATGGCTTCCTCAGGAGAACTGTAAAGAGAGGCGGAACCATCCGATTTGAAAACTTTCAGTATGGCAGGAATAAGAAGAGCAAATCGTATTTGATTTTTCACCAATGTTGAGCAAATGTGTGCAAAGCTTTACGTTTTTGAACCACTGCTGCGGAGGTAGTCATTAAACATGAGGATTTTGTGGCCACGAATTGCAACATCAACTGTAATTTTTAAAAGCTTTGTAAAATGGTTGTTTTTATCATTATAATTCAGATACTTGACCATCACTTGTCTGGGTTTCTGTTCCTTTTGATTTGCATCTGCTTTTGTTTCGCTGGTGGGGGTCCCACACAGTGAGCTCTTTCCACAGTAATGTGACCTGGGATACCCAAGGCTTGGGGAATTTCTAGAGAACATATAGCATGTAATTGCATGGCTGGAATGGATTCAGGAGTAACCTATAATACGTAAATTGTTGATCGCCTAGAAGCGGTTTCTCCTAGATCCTCAGTCTTTGTTTGCAATGAAGCTGTGACATTCATACTTCTGTTCCAGTGTTTATTTTTGTAGAATGTATTTCATCTTCTAACAAGCCTGACTCCTCTCACTGAAGTTGCAGTAATCTGTCGAGGTAGTTCGTTGCTATATCTCCCTGTATGGTTGCTAGGGAGGAAACTATAGTGGCCTCAAGAGAGGATTTATGTCATTTAATATCATCTTGGACACTTGAATTGCCAGTGCCGTTGCAAGACCTATTTAGTCCTGGTATTATGGTGTCACAGAGGTCCGGCACTGGGGTTTGTGAGGTATGTGTTATCCTCTGTGTGTGCCTCAGCAGCAGCACCCCAGTGTCGGCGCCATCTTAGGTGTCCCTGTGACAGAGCTGTGAGGTAAATGAAGGGAGGGCCTTATGGGGAGGTGTAACTGGTTCCCCGCTTAATGAAGTGGTGCCTCCGACTCCTCGCACTTAGAGAAGTCAGAGATGTGGTCCGGCAGGGCCGGTAATGTAGGAGTCAGAGCGGGGAGCGATATTATGAGCGGAGGGTGGAGGAGCTCACTCACACTGCTGCCATCCCATACGCGCCGGAACCGGAAGTCTCCTTATAAATAAACATATTATATATTGTAGTGTGTGGAATTGTCCAATCTATTAAAATATAAGAATTTTGTTTCTGCATGGTGAATGACATAATGAAAAGAGGAAAATAAAACACCAGAATTGCTAATTTTAAAAAAAAATCCTCAGAAAAAATGTAATAAAAAGCGATCAAAATTTTTCTTTTACACCCGTATGATACCAATCAAAACTGGAAAGAAATTAGCCGACACCCAGCCCTTAGGGGGAAAAAATAAAAGCATTATGGCTCTTAGAAGGCAAGGAAGAGAGCACTGCTTCTTTGTGACCTGGACATCTGTGCATCAATGACCTTATGAAGGGGTTAAATGAACTAGTTTATTCATCCTATTATTAAAAATCATACATGGGTAATTATTTACATTGCCCAATCATAGTAAATACTTGACATACTTCATTAACAGGATTTTATCTGCTAATTTGCACAGATAAAGGCTATGTTCACACAACATATTTTTTAATTTAATAATGGCCGTTCTTGCAGATTGCAACACCAACCGTTATTAATTGAAAAAATACATTGCATCAAAGTCTATGGAATCCAGGCCAGAGTGTAGACACACTGTATACACTCCGGATGGAATTTCTTGCGGCCGCACTGAAAGCAGACATTTCAGTTTTGTGCGGCGGCTATTCATTGAATAGTGGCCTCACAAAACTGACAGTGCAGACAATGTAAAGTGCAGCTCTGGCCAGGCTTTAAATTTTATGGTGTGAGTAATCGGAACACGAGCCGGAGCGGCTGGTGTCAAAGAAGATCATCCCAGCGGTACTGCAGTACTTCACGGATGATCTTCACTGCTGCTGAATTCAGAGCAAGCGGCCGCAGAAAACTGACGTCAGTTTTTTGCAGGGCTGCTAGGGATCCCGGCCAGAGTGTATACTATGTGTATACACTCCAGCCGGGATTCCATAGATGGCAGCACTACTTAAGTTGCGTAGTAATCATGACCGTTGTTGCAAATCGGCAACAACGGCCGTGATTATTACGAAACTTATGTAGTGTTACTATAGCCTCAGGCTATAGTATAAACTGTAAAAACATTTGCCATATTTCATAGATTGCAGCAACAGCACAATCCGCTCCCCAGCTGCCTGCTCTGATCCTTAAAATAGACTTCCATTGAGATACGGTCGGGGAGTTAAAGTACAGGTTGATGCTGTCTCTCCCTAATACACAATATGTGCCTGTAGTGCACGGGTGCTGAGAAAAAGGTAAGTTTCTTACCTTCATCCTCCACACTGTTTCTAAGCAGATTATAATTAAAAACATAGGCTAATAAGGCACTTTGGTGCACTGTGGGCACCCATGGCCAGCCTGTCACGTCTAATATCAGAGGAGTGGGCGAGTCTGGGGTAGTCCCACCCCCAGTGAATCAAACTTCCTTATTAGCCTTAAGGATTTAACTATAAACTGTGCAGAATTGGCGGAGGATGAAGGTAAGAAACTTACCTTCATCCACAGCTCCCTGTATGCAATAGGGACATATCAGCCAGTTAGATTCATCTAACCTGCTGATAGTTTCCTTTTAAAGATTTTTACTGCAGTTTTTACTTCTGTTATTGTCATAGGGGTGAAATCTTCATAAAATATTCAGCCAATTAAAAAATGGGGGGGTTTAGTGGGGGAGAAGAAATATGAAAGAAATATGACAATTAGTGGTACAAAGCACATAAGTACAAAAAGGTAGGATGGGGAGGCCATGACCAAACTTCTAAGTTAACAGGCCTCAGACCAAACATTTGAATAAATGGGCAACTCAGATTAAACCCCTCTAAGTAAATGAAGACCTCAGACTGGACCCCTTAGTAAATGTAGACCTCAGACCTAAATAAAACACAGATGCCAAACAAAAAAGATCACCTGCACCTCTGCCATTCGGGTGTCACGGATACATGACTGTGTTAGCTCCTCACGCAAACTTCTAAGAATCCATCACCACAGTCCTTTCAAAGCATTTCCAGTGTTTGACACACTCTTGTTCAAGATATGACTTGAAGATACATTTCCTCAAGAAGAGTGTGTCAAATGCTGGAAATGCTTTGAAAAGACTGTGGACATGATGATGGGGAAAATTTTTACTGATATTTATTTAGTTGATAAAGAGTGTGGCACTGGATAAATGATTGAAAACCCACACAACAACAAAAAATACAAAAAAAAAAATCTTTTATGAAGATGGTGACCAGAAATGTCCAAAAACATGACATTTAGCACATAAACCAGCAGAAACAACACAGTACTTTGTGTGCCATGTACCATTTAAACAGAGTAAAATAAAACATACAGGAATGGTACCTGTACATAAAGAAGGTCCATGTGTAAGGGGATGGTACAGTCCATCTTTATTTCACCTCATGTGTGGCATGTGTGCTTGTCTTCTGTGATCCCTGTGTCTCCTTGTTTTCCTTCTCAAAATGATTCATGTCAATGGTGGCTGCAAAGGGTGGCATCATTTAGGTAAAGGGAAGCCGCAAGTTGAGAATCAATGATTCTGATCTGATGTGTTCTGTTTAGAACACAATGGGGGGAAGGGGGGGTTAGTAATTTCACAACTCCAGTTCCTATGTAGTCAGTTTTTGGCATCTTCCAACAAGTTAGTTCTTTGCAGTTATACAAACTTTAGTTTAAATACATTTGAAACATATTTATCAAGCCTTTACATTTCGTAACAACTGTCTACTGGTTAATATTTATTTATTGCATTGCACAGCTGCTTTCCTGAGCGAATCCTTCAGCGCTTTCATTTAGCTGTTATTGCTTGTTACTGTATTTGAAGCTAATTATAAAACACACACCTGCTGCCAGATGCCGCCATTTAAGTGTGAAGGTGGAATTGCACATATGTGGATTTTTTTTCTTTTAGGCTTTCAAGATAATTCAATTTTAGTATTCATTTCCACTCATCTATGAAGTAGAACAGATGGGAGCTAATATCATATCAACAAATTCTTGTTATCTTAAGACTGAGTTATTAGGTGGTCTAAATGGTGAACATCTGTTGATGTAAATAACAGCTCTGCATTAATACGTTGATGTAGCTTTGTCAAAGAAAACACTTAATAATATACATACTGTGAAATGATATTTAGTGCACGGATTTCGAAACTCTTTTCCACATAACTCTCCAGAAGTAGTAGAAGTACAGATGTGAAATGGTTTGAGACATACATTCAAAATGTCTGGAGAGCTCAGCAGAGACAAATGCTTGGTCATGACTAGTCCATTTTTTTTTAGGAAAATCTAATACATCAGTTGCACAGCTCCATGCAGTTTTTTAATCTCATACAATTGTTATTTTGTCATTCAAACTAGGAAACATCAATTTAATTGCGGATGACTTGTAGATGCTCGCAATGAGAACTTAGCAGCTTCTTAAATGTCCAATGAAGATTGCATTTTCTACCATGCACATGTATGATATTAGTAACCTCACCCAAAGAAGTAGTGTCAAGAGAACTTCCTTGGATGAGAGGTGTCTAATTATTTACCAGTTAGATATACCATCTGCATCTTTCAGTTGGATTCCAACCAGATTAAAGTCTGCTTGGAATTTGTTTAATTTCTCCCACATTTACATTGTTACACCTACATGTTATGCACATGCCGAGTTTTAGCATTGCAAATTCTGTTCCATTCAGTGATACCACACTTCACAATGCATAAAAGATTATTCCGTAGAAAGGATTCTAAACCTGTTTTGGCCCAGGTCAAAAGCCCATTGGGGGAGATTTATCAAAGGGTGTAAAATATAGACTGGTATAAACTGTCCACAGCATCCAATCACAGCTAAGCTTACAGCTCTGGTAAAATGAAAGCTGGGCTGTGATTGGTTGCTGTGGGCGGTTTACGTCTATATTTTACACTCTTTGATAAATCTGGGCCATTGTGTCCATAAACTATAGGTATAGCCAGTTCTGTTAATAAACTACTAGCAGTTTGTAAATTATACAAATGCATAGGTTTATGGAAACTACACTAAAAATAAAGTAGAGCTAAAATTTCCAGAAGAAAAGCTGTAAATAGGCAAAAGTTTAAAAAAAATGGGGCTAAAGTAGAAATAAAATCACAAAATAAAGTCCTTAAATTAAAATTTTATAGACCAATGATTTCTGACCTTATTACCTTGGGACCTTACCTTATTACCCTTTTTAAAAATGTCTATTCCATCCTCAAAAAGGCAACACATTCTATTTTAGCGTCCAATAATAAAAAGGTATATCACAGTCCAATTTACACAATAAGAGTAGATGAAATGCGGCACATCCCATGACTTTCATGAAATAAAGTTTTTTTGCATGAAGATGGTGAGTGTCGCATTTCATCTACTCTTATTGTGTGAGTTTTACTATTTTATTATGTGATTAGGATTTGTTGCCTGCTATGCTAATAGCAATGCCAAGCAATTTCATGCAGGATGAGGTCAGCCACCCAACCTGTTGTAGAAGTAACAGATTTTTCTGCTGCCATCTGAGGTAAAATATTTTACTCCTCCTGTATACTAACAGTTCAATCCATACATGTCATTACTTTCTCTTCTCCTTCCCCCAGTTCTGAGCCTGCTGCTTTCTGCTGAAGACAGAGAAAACTGTGTCTGAGCTGTTCACTTTCCTTCCAAGGGGGGATCCCTTCTGAGACAGCTCATGTAAACAGTTTACCTGGCCAGCTGTCTCTGCACTGTGTATTGTTTGAGAGTTAATCTAAGGTCAAATTACTTGTGATCTTACTGTGATTAAACCTCCTGGCCTCACAGAGTGCAGAAACAGCCACACAGGGACACTGTTTACATGAGCTGTCTCAGAAGGGATCCACCCTTGGAGGGGGAGTGAACAGCTCAGACACAATTTTCTGTGTCTTCGACAGAAAGCAGCAGGTTCATAACTGGCCAAAAGAGATGGAAAAGGTAGTCATATGTATGGAAGGAATTTTTTGTCTCCAGGAAGGGGGGGATTTAACATGTATTTTACCTGAATGGAATGCCCCTTTAAATTACTTTACTAGAATATACAGAAGTTCAATAAAATAATCATATATCTTGTACATCTTTTTTTTCTATTTGTTAGATGATGTTGGAGCAATACCTTTGAAGCAGTTTCCTAAACATGTTGTCGAACTACACACAAGCAGTGGATTCACTGAAGAGTTTGAGGTATACCTTACAAACAATGGTGTTAGACTTTTCATTGTATTTATGATTACAATAAGCATTCTTCTAATGAAATTATCAGCTAGTAGGTTACATATTAGTCATCATGTAAGAGTTTGAAACTGTCAGTGTTTCTAGATACAGTAGGTAATATGTATATTTTTGTCATCTATCAATTGCCTTTCTATCTGACATTTTGTTTACAAAACTCTACATCTTTTAAAAGATGCTAGAGTTTTGTCAAGATGCATTACTTCTATAACAGGTAGTTTTATTGGTTATGACAATAAAGGATTTGCTAGCCACTGGATCAAGTAATATAGCACATTATCTTTGAATGAATCAATGGTTGTTCATCAGGAGTTTGACTACCATCCATTTATTTAGATAAACCATACTGTATATTCCTTCATTCGTTGACGATTGCTAAAACTATGGTCTGTATAGTGTTTGCCCTCCACACATCATAGGGAGGAGATTTTAAATGGTAATCTCATTCTTTCAATAGCCTCCATAACAATGATGGATGTGGTACTGGATTCAACAGTGCCAACTTTAATGCATGATCTTTAGTTTATATGACCAGAATACTTTATAATACCTCCATTGCTTAGAACATATTTTGATCTATACACCTGCCTATTCACTTTTTGTTTTAATGTGGTCATGCTTTGTTTTTAATGTATGTGGGAACAAAATTCTAAAAATATTTATGAACTGTCCCCATAAATTAAACATTAACACAATCATATATCAGTTGCATTTTGTTTTGTTTTTTTGTTTGTCATTCCCTATTTTGTTCACATTGTAAAATTTATGTCATTTTTTATTCACTCCTTCATTAGACACTGAAAGAGTTTTATCAGGTAAGAATGTTTTGTTGTCATTTATTAGAGTAGCTATGCCTGAATAGCCTATATTTCATATCACATAGCCAGTTCCAGCTCTGTCTATGAGGTTATTATGGGTTCTGTATTTACAGAACACATAATGATCCATAATAGATTCATTTTATTATGGATTGTGATGGGCCTACCTGTCATAAAATGCAGCAGAAGCCTGTGTAGACAGAACCTAATGCCAGGATGAACATAGCCTAAGTGAATGAGAGAGAATATATTTTTGTCTTCATTTGCAGGAGGTTCAGAACTGCACTGCGGATTTAGGCATAACATGTGACAGCTCAAACCATCCAGACAACAAGAATAAGAACAGATACATAAACATTGTTGCTTGTAAGTATGTAAAAAAAATAATCATCTATGTATAGAGAGATTTTTGAAGTTGGTATGTTAGAAACATGTTTAATAGGCAGGTGTAAGGATCTGATGTGCTGCTTACCTATTTGTGTCAGATACTACAGACACTGTGGGAGGTCTTGTGGGGTCAGTTTTCTATAGGTCAGATCAGTTTTGGCAACACCAGGGGAACTATGTAATTATAGGCTGTTATCTTAATAGAATGCTTGATTACTATGTGATTTATCTATAGCTATCTATTTGTCTATCTATGAAATTACCTTTTAGTTATCACTATACTGCTGATGACTAACATCCTTGTGAAAATTCTCTGTGTGCACAGTATTTAATGTATGTTTCTGAGCGAAAAGGCTTATGTAATTTTAGTTTGTGGAAGGTATATCTGCAAAATTCAGCATTAATCAGTTCTGTGCATTATTGCTAATGCTAAGTTAATAATTGAATTTAATGATACACTTTGTTGCTTATGGTGACTCTGGTAGACTCTAATATCTTGGGAATATATGATCACCTAATCTTGGAAACCTACATGGCCGATCCTTCTTTCTCTCAACATAGAAGAAGTCATACACAATAGATGTATGTTGTCTTGTATGGATGGCCAACTATAGAATCATGGCCTAGATCACAATAATTGCTTATGTTTAAGCAATAGGCTGTCTTACTTGCTGTGCTTTGTTGTAAATTTCACTTTAGGGCTATGTTTACACATAGTATATTGGTCAGAAATTTTTTAACCAAAACCAGGAGTAGGTTGAAAACACAGAAACTGAAAATCTTTCAGTATTTGGCTACAAATACTGTCAGAAATACTGACCAAAATGCTCTGTGTGAACATAGCTTAATAGTAATAACAGTGACAACACTCATATTGCTACTAAATTGTGTTTGCTTTAAATGTCTCCCTTAAAGATGATCACAGCAGAGTTAAACTTTCACAAGTAGGAGAAAAGGATGGGAAGCCGACCGATTACATTAATGCAAATTATGTTGATGTAAGTAAACATACTGAATATTCGGTCTAGAAGACTGCCATTCTAGTGTTATCTGCCTTATATACAAATAATAAAGTTGCATACAGGGGCATAGCTAGGATTCATGGGGCCACATAGCAAGAAACTTATGGGGGCCCCTTGAATCCTGTATGGACCTCCAACCTACCACCTCTCCTGATGCACATGCTCACAGGACCCGACATGCTGGGGATCTGGGAGAATGGAACGGCACAGGACTACGCCAGCCACCGGGTACTGTAAGTATCTGCATCCAGGGAAAGGAGGGGGCTCTTGTGGCTGGAGGTCCAATGCCAGTGTGTGCCATGAGCCGTAACAACCATAGAGGCAGACCGTGCTTCATCAGGTGCTGCCCGGGCCACACGGACCCCAGAGCAGTCGCAGGGTCTGGCTCTATGGTAGCTATGCCACTGGTTGCATAATATCAAGCACACTTTCATCCAGATTATTAAAACAGACATGGATAATAGTAGGTGTCGTGCTGAGAGCTCAGTAACGTTTTATGTTGCATGCTTTCAAGGTTGTGCACAATGCCACTTTTGCTTTTTGCTACTAGTAAGTCTGTGGCATTTCTGATGTGCTAGATCTGCCCTACTCAGTTAAAAAAAAAAAAAATATATATATATATTTAAGATATATATATATATATATATATATATATATAATAAATATATATATTAAAGTGGAAGCATCTAGGAACAACAACAGTCTAACCACAAAGTGGTAGACCATGCAAACTCAGAGCAGAGCAGTTGAGTGTTAAATCTTGTGAAGCATAAAAATCACCTCTGTTGCATCACTCACTGCTAGAGATGACTGAACATTGGAAAATCTTAGGTTCTATCAAACTCAAAAGTTGTCAAACCTTCCACATTTAATTCCTGATGCCTTCCTGGTCCGTGGGGAAGCAGGAGACAGCCCAGGTACCGCCTGGAATTCTAGGATTCAGCTTATTGCCTAGGCTGAATCCTGGAATTCCAGGCGGTTCCCGGGCTGTCTCCTCCTCCTTCATGGACCGGGAAGGCATCAGGAATCAAATGCGGAAGGTTCGACAAGTTTCGTGTTCGATAGAACCTAAGATTTTCAAATGTTCGGTCATCTCTAGCAGAAACACACAAACTAAAATCACCATACACTATGCCAAGTGTTGGTTTAAAGAAGCACCCAGGTTTCTTTTTTAATTTGCCCCCCGGCTGCAGGCCAGCATGTTTACTCAGCTGTGGTGATCGGTTTCCCATAGCACAGCACCATTATAGTGCTCTGACGCCATTCAAATCCTGCTGGCGCCCACTTGACCTCATCTCTGGCTGGGACGCCTCTAAAAAGGTCAGAAGTTGGTGTCTTCAGTGCTTCCCTAAGAGAGCCATAGAGATACTTTGAAGACACTGTCTTCAAAAGCCCTGGAGAAAGAAGAGGAGTCAGAAGAAATGTGACATAGATGCCAGTGGGATCCGAACGACATTGGAGCACTGGGATGGTGCGATCATTACAGGTAAGTATACCTACCAGCATGCGGCCAGGGAGCAAATGCCTACATTAATATTTATATCAACCAGAAAAACTTTTTGAATCGTAATGTGTTGCGTAAAAGTATATGTCTTTCTTTTAGACATAATTTTAAAGCTAACATATAGAATTAGAAAAGGGCTTCACATCCTTCCAATAAATAACAAAACAGCTCAGTGCTGGGACATGTAGTTCAAGGACTGGGTACACCTGATTAAAGGTCCACAACTCATCCACAGAAGTAAAAGTAAAGCAGCACAAACTGATTTTATTCACCCAACAAGCAATATACAAAAGCATTCCAATCCAGAAGAAAAAACATATTATTGTTTGATGGTTGAATAAAATCACTTTATTTCACTTTCTTTGGATTGCCCTGTTCTGTGGATGAGTTCCAAAGACTTAGGTGTCATAAATACCTAGCCTTAATCTAAGTAAAAAATTAAATTACTTTGTAAACATATCTTTAAATAAAATAAATTCTACTCAAATTCCCAGATATAGACATGTAATGATGCAATTGATGCTAACCTACAAGTTATTTCTCCTAAGGGTTACAAGAAACCAAAAGCCTACATTGCTGCCCAAGGACCACTTAAATCAACTGCAGAAGATTTCTGGAGAATGATATGGGAACACAGTGTAGAAGTTATAGTCATGATTACTAACCTGGTTGAGAAGGGAAGAGTAAGTATACTAACATGTCAAACGGAATTTTAATAGAATTTTAGAATGTATGGATTCAAAGCTGATCAAAGAGTCCAATAGATTGGGCTCACTAAACTTCTATTCTTAGTTTTCCATGTTTTTTACCATATGCTTGAGTGTGCCACTTTGGGTTAACTTAACTTGATTTAGTGGGACAACTTATTTATGTCCTGCTCCCAGCATAGGACATAACTAACTGATCAAAGGGTCTGACTGATGGGAAACCCCCTATCTTGAGAATAGTCTCCCTGAGAACAGAGTGGTGGCCATGCATGCACACCACAGCTCCATTCATTCTCTCTGGGAGCCACTGGCGATAGCTATGTACAACGCTCAGCTATCTCAGACGTTCTCCCATGGAGAATTAAAGAAGTACCACTTCATTTAGTAGGGAGAATCAGGTCCCCATCCTTAGGAGTGTAGGAGTCCAGCACAGTTAACTATGTTTTTATTGTCATTTAGGCTGTAGAATCCCAATATTCCCTGGTCAAGGAATGAGAAGGCACTTTTGACATAAGCTTCACCCATAAAGGTTTATATACTAACATCACATTAAAGGGGTTATCCAGTGCTGCAAAAACATGGGCACTTTCTTTCAGAGACAACACGACTCTTGTCTCCAGTTCAGGTGCGGTTTGCAATTAAGCTCTATTCACTGCAATGGAGCTGAGCAGCAAAACCCCACCCAAGCTGGAGACAAGAGAGGGGCTGTCTCTGGAAGAAAGTGGCCATGTTTTTGTAGCGCTGGATAACCCCTTTAAAGATGTAGGACAAGAGATCTGATTTTCTATACATATTTGAAGTAAAAACTAAAAATGTTTAAAATTTTGTTCTGGATGAACTTCTAGTAATGTTATTTGTTTGGTGATTTGTAGAGAAAGTGTGACCAGTATTGGCCAACCGACAGCAGTGAAGAATATGGTACATATTTGGTTACCCATAAAAGCACTTGCGTACTGGCATATTATACTGTGAGAACATTACACTGCGGAACACCAAGATCAAGAAGGTTTGTAGTAGAACTACAATTTTAGTTTTGTGACTTTACATTATTTTTTATTATGCATTGTGGATTTTTACTGACCCATCACAACTGTTAATGGATCCCTATAGCGCATGGAGTGCTGAGGAAAAGGAAATTTTCTTACCTTCAGCCTCTGCGCATTTTCCGTGCAATTAGTAGTTTATTCTTTATGTCAGTTAGGCGTTTTGGTGCACTGGGGCGGGGCTGTCGCTCTGCAGATATTGTTTAGAAGGGACATATTTGCATATGGATTAAACTCTTAATATTGTCAAAATGGCAATGAGGATAAGGGTTAAAAAACCTTACCTACATCCTCAGCATCCTGTGCGCTATAGAAAGATATCAGAACATTAGATACTTTTAACCTGCTTAAGGGTTTAAATAAAAAATATTGTTAAATAAG
Source organism: Dendropsophus ebraccatus (assembly GCF_027789765.1). Lineage (NCBI taxonomy): Eukaryota > Metazoa > Chordata > Amphibia > Anura > Hylidae > Dendropsophus > Dendropsophus ebraccatus. Next base: position 13,279 of record NW_027210464.1, on the reverse strand, counting down.
CTCTTTAAGCACTAATATAGGGTGTCATTTATTGTCAATCCCTTAGAATCAGAGAAAACAAATCATAATATCCATAGTAATAGAAGTGGACTCCTATAGCTTTTAACACATTAATGTGCCATAGGTAAAGGTTTGGAATTTAGTTTCTTAGTATTATATAATATATAAGTTTTGTGGGAGTATTCAGTTAAATAACATTCCTAACTAATAATATATTTTTTTCCTCTTCGCCTTTGAAGAGCCATAAGGCTAGGTTCACAGTACGTTGCAACCGTGTGCATTCATTTTTCTATTGACTTACATTATAAAAAAAACGGATCAAAATGGATCAGTTTTTTTTTTTGTATGGACACAAAACGTGGTCGACCTCATTTTTCTGTCCGTAAAAAAAAAACGGATTCGTTAAACGGATTGCAAAAATGTAGTGTGAACCCAGCCTAACTCATATTTTTGGCTGCCATTGTAAGTAACCTACACTGCATGAGTGAGATGCAGAGGTGCTTATTGGAGCCCTGAGAGTGCAGGCAACCAATTTAAGGCTGCAGTTTGCTAATGTGTGTGACATTAAGGCAGTTATATTTGACTTACGGTGAGTGTCAGCTGCTAACAGTCAGCGGCATCCACCTTGTTTGAAGCGAGCGCTGCTTCTGAACCTGCCCCATATACTCTGTGCATCTCCAATATTTTAACATCCAGGAGCGTAGCCCAGAGATGCCCCCGCAGCCAATAATTAGCCTGTGTAAAAGGGGCAATGATCAGCCAATGACCGGGCAAACACTCGATTGTCGTCAGATCACATGTTTTGAATTTGCCCAAAACTATATCTTTATCAGCAGCACATCATCCTGTGTAACCAGGGGTTTGTGCAGCCGAGAAAGATAAAAATAAACTGACAGCACAGAAATATACATATCTGTGCTGTCAGTTTCCAGATCACAAGCAGCAGTGGATACATACCAGCCACTCTGCTTGTCATCCAGCATCTGTCTCTTCAGTGCTCGCGCCGGCTGTATTTTCCGGCCCTGTCTCCTCAGGCTGTCAGTCATTCAGGAGGAGGAGGCGGCCTAAAGATACAGTCGTAATGAGGACTGGAGAGACGGATGGCAGATTACAAGCAGCGTGGTAAGTGTAGACTGCTAGTGATCTAGAAAACTACAGCACAGATATATACATATCTGTGCTGTCAGTTTGCAAGGTTGCATGAGCAAGCGATACAAGGATCATTCATGCAGCCCATCTGCTCCATTTCTTGTGTAAAGGCACAGCAATCGAGCCGCCGATCTTGCCGATCTGCACATCTAAAAGGTCCATTAGGGTGGTATTACATGGCCTTACAGAGATCGGTAGGTGACTGGTTCACCCACCTCTGTGTTCTGTACTATATATAAATGACGACTGGAGTGATATAATATATATATATATATATATATATATATATATATATATATATATATAATAAAGCACTTTCTATAGTTTGTCTGAGCCTTGTTTCCATAGATTGTAAGCTCTTATGAGAAGAGCCCTCATTCCTCATGTTGGACCATTTGGGTGTAAGGCTATGTTCACACTACGTAAAAGTACGGCCGTTGTTGTACGGGTGAACAATGCCTGTTATTCTATGGGATCCCGTCCGGAGCGTATACACATAGTATACGCTCCAGCCAGGATCCTGCACAGGGCCGCAAATAACTGACATGTCAGTTTTCTGCGGCCGCAATTCAGTGAATTGTGGCCATAGGAAACCCTGTCAGTTCACATAATGAAGCGAGCGGCTCCGGACGCTTGCTTCATTGTGTGCAGGGGGGATTTCTGATGCGGGCGCGCGCTGATGCGCCCGCATCAGAACCCTGCGGCTGAAAGAGCCACAGATCACGGGATGATCCGTGCAGAGACCGGCCGTTCCGTGACCCGGCCAGGTCATAGAACGGCCGGTCTCTATACGTAGTGTAAACATAGCCTAATATTGTAATGTCTTTTTCTGTTTATGTACCCACACAATTGGAAAGTGCTGCAGAATATGTTGATGCTATATAAATAAATAAATAAATAAATATTATTATTATTTGAAAATGCTGAACTGAAAATACCTTTATATAACAGCACATTGCTAAATATGTATGCTTTATTAAATATATTCATTCAAAATGATTGGTTTAAAACATACAGACTTTTATAGGCTGCAACCCAAGCGTGCTTTGGTTCGTCCGAACGCTCTGCATTTGATTACCAGTGGCTGAAGAACCTGAATGCACCCCTAAGGCCGTTGTATCTATGTTTTCCAGGACTCCCTAGGGCTGCATCCAACTTCTGCAGCTACTGGTAATCAAATGCAGAGCGTTCAGATGAACCTGTGCATGCTTGAGGTTCGTTCATTTCTAGTCAGTGTCTGCACACATTGTGCACAGACAGCTGTTTTCCTATAGCGCACATTATTAGATTAGGAATACGCCACATTTTATGTTTGTTTCTTTTTAATGTGTGTGAACATAGCCTTTGTCCTCTTTAGAGCAGATCTCAAGAGTTCCCAAAACATGGTTTAAGATACTTTATCGCCTATCATATCACAATGAAAAGGCTACACAGTATATTGTCTTTTAGGCAATAGAATGCATTAGTATTTTAAAAAGAACAGCACTGAAGAACTAGGCTAAAAAGTAGATTGTACATAGATAGTTGTATATAGGGTGGTTGTAAATAATTTTGTCACACATTTTTTTTTGTTTTTTTCCCTTGCACTTACATCTTGCATAGCTGTGAGGAGAGAGCACATGTACCCTTCCAATGCCTGCCTATATACCCCCCCCCCCCACACACACACACACACGGATACATCTTGTCTAAGGATTCCTAATAAAGGTTATATTTTAGCCTTAGGGTGTGATAGAGATGTTCTTTAGTGATTTTCTGATTTCAATTTTCACACCATTGGGCATAAGTTAGCATTTTGAGGTTGGCAGCGGCCTGCATATGCTCCGAAGTGGTAATAGTGGTATAGTATTTTAGTCAGTCAGTGCAGCTGCAAATTCTCTACCCCATGTTGTCTACATGCATTCGAAAACACCCAAACTTTTACCTTTACAAAACAAACTTTACTTTTTACAAAAGTTAAAAAATAGAGACAAAATAAAACAGTTGTGTTAGATAGTAAGTAGAAATAAATAGAATCATGCCAGGAATTTATTATAATTTTTTTTACCCCTACAGGGTTCCCAAAAAGGAAGATTGAATGAGCGGGTGATAACTCAGTACCATTATACACAATGGCCAGATATGGGTGTTCCTGAATATTCTCTTCCTGTTCTGACATTTGTAAGAAAGGCCTCCACAGCAAAGAGTACAGCGAATGGACCAGTCGTAGTGCATTGCAGGTAACTTGTGGTGATGCGAATAGTTTTGTTGATTAAAATACATTTCCTTGGGAACATTGTAATTCTTCTAGGTTAAAATAATGCAAAGCATATGAACAAACATCATATAAGCATACAAAGCTATCTGCTTATGGTACAAGTTTGTATAAAGGTGACAGTTACCTCACAAATTTACATACCCAGGGTCGATTTGTATTCTTTTCTGATAGTTGTAAATAAGGTCTTTTCTTTCTTATGTAGCCCTATCAGCAAAAAGCAATGCAAATAGAGAGAAAAAAAGACGTGACATGGTTTTAGAGGTAATATTGCTGAGAAGAAAAGAGAAAACTTTAAAAATGTACAAGACAATCTTTGAGTACAGACATAGCACCACAGCAACCAAACAGCACCACTGCTGGGTGAATAGATGCGAAAAACTTACTATTATATGTGACCCTAATTACAAGGTAGAAGATAGGTAGAATTACAGGTTATGTTCACTCAGGTTAAAATTTCTGAAGAAAATGTATGAAGAAATTCCAACAAAAATCATGTAGAACTTGGTGCAGGCCTTTTAGGGGATTTCACTGTGGAAAACAATAAGCGGATAATAAAAAATACCAAACTCACTTACTCTTAGGCTACTGTGGTAATGCTTCCCAGTCCCTCTCCTTTTTCTGTATAGCTGGCCTATAGTGATAATGCATCAAGACAAGTACTACTGCAGCCTGTGATTAGCTTCAGTGCTCATTTGTTGTCACGACATGTCATCACTAGATTTCAGGTCACAGAAATTAGTGGAGGACAAGGGAAGCATTGCCATGGCAGGACCAAGGTATTGGTAAGGTAAGTATAGTACCTGTCACATTGAAAATACAGTCCAATCTGTGGAAATCATGTTACAAAGCAAGAAGAGCTGTGCAGATAGACATATCATTTTGTAGGAAAACTTTAAAGATAATTTGTCATTTAATCATGTAAACCTCTGCCTTCTCCAGAGAGTCAATGATGTACCTGAAAGGTAAATCAAGGCTTCCCTCTTATCTCTTACCACCCATAAAGTTTGATCTAGCTCCATATGTTTTCTTTTTGTTCATTAAGTTGCAGATCCAATACATTGATAACCAACCTCCACATGCCAGCTATAGCGCTGTGCTGGGAATCATGCCCCAGTACAGTGCAGCCTGTTGCATCTAGTGCATTTTCTCTAGCACTACAGTTGAGTAGTAAAATATTTGAGTCCTTGTTGCTCGAGTCAAGCATTTTTTCAATGCTTTAATGCTAAACCAGTGGGATACTTAAGCATTTTACCAGGTGTCCACTACTTGAGAAAAAGAGTGCCTTGTTAATATAGGGAATTTCAACTCTTAATGAATGATCATTCAGAATTAAAATGTCCTATTTGTTTGGCTCTTTCATTCCTTTGAACAAAATATACAAAATAAAATATAATTAAAATTAAGGCAGCATCTGCGTATTCTCACTCATCACTATCCAGCACTAACTATGTCATGCCAGTGTCCTCCATGTCGGCCATCTTATAGACTCACCATAGAGCAGGGCAGCACAACCTGGAGGAGGGAAGTAAGATTTTAACTTTGAGGCATACAGGGAGTTGCTGTCAGTAAGTGCTGTGAGTACTAATACTGTACACTGAACAATTTTACTATAATAATATTTTTTTCTTTCAAATCAACTGGTGCCAGAAAGTGCCAGAGATTTGTAATTTTCTTCTGTAAAAAAAAAATCTCAAGTTTTCCAGTACTTCTCAGCCATTGCATGTCCTGTAGAAAGTGGTGTATTCGTTCCAATCTGGAAAGCAGGGGAGGTTTTCTTTGGGGATTTGCTCCTGCTCTGTGCATGGACAGAGGAGGCAGCAGAGTGCACTATGTCAGACTGAAGAGAATACACCACTTCCTGCAGGACATGCAGCATCTGATAAGCTGAGATTTTTAATAGAAGTAAATTACTAATCTGTGGAACTTTCTGTGACCAGTTGATTTGAAAAAAAAAAATTTTCGGTGAACAACCCCTTTAAGACTGGTGCAAATGAAACATAGAATTCAAATACAAAATCATGGCTAAGAACTCAGTCTTGGCCATAAACCATGAGCCAAGGACTGCGCCAAGGTCAGAACAGGCACGGACATAACATACAGGTCAAGTTTTTCCTGATATGCTTTATGTTTAATATCTTCTACCATTTTTGTAGCCCTTCTTTGGAGCCTTGCTATTTTATCAATATCTGTTTGTCAGTACATGCATTCTCAATTATTTGTTCAACACTAATATATTCCAAAATACTTCTGCTGACTGGAATTTTTTTTTTATTAAAACAACTTAATCCTAACAGTCTGGATATGTTATCAGTATTGTACTTTCACTTCCTTAGCCATAATTTATATAAAAATTCCCCATGCACATTCACATGTAAACTGTGGGTAGCCATGAACCATTCACTGAAACTCTGCAATTAAAATGCAAAGGTCAGATATTCCTTGATTGTTATGTATGTATTAAGAAAAAGCAAGCACATATTCCTCCGTTCATTCCACTTCTTCCATAATAATGCATTAACAGTCAACGTGACAGTCAACGTTTTCAGGTTCCCTCGTTAATAATGGTGGATCTTTTCTCTTAATTCATATTAGAACAAAAGCTTATGTGACAGCTTTTGTTTTCTATGTAGGTAGTCATTATTTTGCCTCCTGAAGGGCTCTCAACACAAATACATTGACTATGCTTTCATTTCATACACACACTAATACACAATATCGGTATGCATAAATGTAGATAGTGTACATATGACATTGGTTTAGTACATTAGCAGATAATAGACAGTTCTCTGTGTCTTTGTTGATTTGAGGTAGCATAGATTACAGTGAGCAAATCTGAATTAGGGGTTGTCATAATGGTTATCTCTAACAATTCTTGCAGCCTGTGCCAAACAATGAATGCGTTCATGACACCTACTATGACAATAATATGCCTTTTGTAAATCATTAGAAATAGGGAATTAAGGCTATGTTCCCACAATATCTTTTATTGCCATAATTGCAGTTATTTGTACTCAAACGCCTGTGGGTTGTGGGAACATAGCCTCAATGTACCATGACTAGATCATGAGGACAATTCCCTATTCTTTGTCTGTGCTTACACAAAATAAAATACGACAAAAATATGCTGTATGCCGTTAGTGAGTACAGGAGTAAAATGAATAAACATACTCATTATGAATGACCTGTGATTTTTTTGTTTGTTCTTTCACCTGTTCACACTTTTTTTTTTTCCACACAATTCACTTTTAAAATTATGGCCGTAGTTTGGTATTATTTTATTGTCTGGGAATGTAGCCTTAAGTGAAAATGCTACTCGGAGTAGTTTAGCATCTTTTCTTTGTCTTTTTTACTTGTTGGTTGCAGAGAAGACTCACTTGACCAAAAAGGAGGGGGTGGGGAAGATCTATGCCATGGCAGTGTCTTGTGTTCTGTGGCTTCTCCCTACCACACCAGCCTTGATTGATTACTTTTTTTATGTACCCACCCGAAGAGAGATCTATCAACAAGGGCTGGTGGAGTGGGGAGAAGCTGCCAGGATCCGCCTTAATGGCACGTGGTTTAGGTAGCATAAAAGTCCTCACAGAATCCCTTCAAGCTTGCTTTTATGTGATTTTTTTTTCTGTATCGTTTTTCTCTCCTCTCTGGCATTTTTTTTGGCTGAGGCATTTTTTCTAAAATGCAGCATGCTGAGGGTTTGGTGATTTTTTTTTTCCGGGCGATTTTTTTGCCCTTCAAAATGCAGCTTTTCTCTCCCATTTTATTCTTTGGAATCCTACTGTTTGTCTCAAAAACACCAAACGCAAAAAAAAAAATAAATGAATAAACCAGTCACACCTAAAGTAAAAAAAAACACTAGGAAAAACAAACAATCTTTGGCAGCTTTTCTGGTGTTTTGTTGGAGGCCACACAAAAGCTGTGTGTGGAGCCACCCTAACAAATAACTACAGATCAAAAATGTGCCAATGAAAAAAGGCATAAATGGGCATTCATTATGAATGCACCAGGATCATTCTGCTGATAGTTTCTCAGTTTTGTAGTAGCAGGTCTCAGTCTGAGTGTCACATCTTTAACCCAATGCTTGTAGATGTAAAGAAGTCTTTACAGCTAGGATTCATCTAATTTATCCGTTTTATCTGTTCTCCATTCCAGTGCAGGTGTTGGTAGAACTGGAACATATATTGTCCTGGATAGCATGCTGCAGCAAATTAAACAGGAAGGCACTGTAAATATTTTTGGATTCTTGAAACATATTCGGAGTCAAAGAAATTATTTAGTGCAAACAGAGGTAACAATGTATTTTGCTAATATTTCAAAACTGTCTGTCCAAATATCTATCATCTGAAAATCCATCTATCCAACTGTGTCATAACTATTACCGATTGGTCTGTCTAATATTTATTTATGCAAGGCTATGTTCACACACCATCAAAAAGACGGTTGTTGTTATTGGACGACGTCATTTAATGGCAAATAATGGCCATTATTTAATAACAGTATTAGGCTATGTTCACACAACGTTTTTTTGAACCCCGTTTAAAATGATATCTTTCATTTTGAGTCTAAAATAACAGACGTCATTTAGCAGCCTGGCCTCTGACGGCTGTTGGGACATTATTCTAGTTTGGAAATACTAATTGCCCTTTGGGTGTGGCTTAATTCAAAATTCCATTGAGTTTAGTAGTAAAAACGAAGAAAGAACACTGGAAAAAGAAAATCTGCATGTGAACAACTAATAAAAAGACGTCCGAAAATAATGATCAGGTTCATTATTTTGATGTCCACGGTAAAAACATCCGTTATTCAATGCATTGCGTGCATTGGACGTCCGTCTTTCCATTGACTTCAGTGCATTGCCATTGCAGTCAGTTAAATCGCGGCAAAAACAGACTTTTTTAATATCAAAATCGGCCGACCTTTTCTCTATTTTTGACGTTATGTGAACATAGATAGTAATACCAGGAAAATAATGCATTATTTGTTAAATGATGCCCATATGCAAACTTTACTTTGAAGTGCACACCTAAATCTGCTTTGTACCTACTGTATATCTATCAATGTATCTCTCTATCTTGATAGCTATTATTTAGATTTATTGCATACCCCTTACAGATAATACATACATTTTTAACACTTGGGGACATTTATTATGCAAAAAATGTATGCGCGGAAAATGGCCAGATGAGAATCGCAATGGCTTTTGCATTATTTGCATCTGGCCATTTACTGGGTACGCAGGGTATGTGGAGGGGGCGGAATGGAGGGGCGCTGACTCTGGGTCCGCTTAATTCATCAGGAAATTGATCAGGAGCGTAGGTGTTCTCAGCGTACACACTGGTGCGCACAGGACTTATGTAGAGGCAGTGCGCCTCTACATAAATCTCCATACTGTCGGCGCTGCGTGTATAAAGAATAACAAAATTTTAACTGAATAAATTGACAAGATTATTGCAGCCACTTTTTTTTTTTACTTTTCCAACGTAAAATATAATGCAATATTATTGAAACTAAATCTGAACTAGCAATAAGTATGTTGGGCATATCCTGTTAGAGAAGCTGTTGTCAGCTAACATTATGAACACAATACAACACATTCAACATTTATTGTTTCTTGGATTTTCTGTCCTCTCAAGCTAGGCACATTCTTTGCAAAGTCATTGGGCATGTGAATACTTAGTGTTATTCAAAGAGTGATCTTACATTTATTATTACCCACCCAGGAGCAGTACATCTTCATTCACGATGCTCTGGTTGAGGCCATTCTGAGCAGAGAAACAGAAGTAGCAGAGAGTCACATTCATGCATATGTTAATGCTCTCCTAACAACGGGCCCATCTGGAAAAACGAGACTAGAAATGCAGTTCAAGGTAAGTCATGTGCTTTTTAATGAACAAGGTTTGACTCAATAGTTTTTCTCACATTCCTTTATTTTATTTTCAATATTAGTCCCGAGGGTAATTTATAGATGTTCTAATATCATTTTGCTGCTTTGGCGTAGCATTCACCTTGAGCTTAGTAAAAAGGCCTAATCATGAATTCAGTATTGGACATTTTACTACATTCTGCAATATTTTATTACTGACAGAGAAATCTGACAAAATGACATGCTGTACATAATAAGAAGCCATTCTTACAGGATGAATGGGAAACAGAAGCACATTCCTTCTTATTTATTAGCAGAATGTACTTGCAAAGAAAAGAAACCTTTAAAAAAAAAGCCTTGCACACTGTAACCTCCAGCAACAAACAATGTACATTACTTGACCAGCTTTAAGAGCATGAGACTAAATCAGTTTAAAAAACATATTTCATGACAAAAAAAAATGAAAAAAGGAACCTCTGTTTGCATGAGATCTAGAATTAATTTAACTAATAATGGATCTGTAATTTGGTGCAAAAATGAGTCGAGGATGGATGATTTTCCACTGTTACTGCTGTAATTGTGCAATAAGAGTAGACATGTGTTTATAATAACATTTTTTTTTTTAAGTTTATAAAATAGTTTTTTACTGTTTTTTCAGTTGCTAAGTGAACCGAACATTCCAATGTGACTACTCTGCGGCATTAAAGGCACAAAACAGGGATAAAAACAGAACCTCCTCCATTATTCCAGGTATGTGCTGTATGTGGTTTCTAATCCCTTTCATTATATATCAGAGACATAGATATCACGACAAACTCCTAAAGGATGATTCCAAAAACTATTTTACTAATAAGAGCCCTATTACACGTGTAATAAAGACAATGATGTTTAGAAATCATTGGCCACCAGCCGTGCATTGCTATGTGTAGAATTGATGTGAAGCATGTGTAAAGTAAAATAAACTTTATATTTACCTCTCCAGGCTCCCTGGTGTCCTTCTAACTTCTCCCCACTGAAGCTGCCGCTGGCATGTCTAAAGCTATCTGTGCAGGGACATACTGCTCAGCTGAGCGGTCTGTCACTTAAGAGACGCCTTCAGCAGTGCCAGTGGCGGCAGCGGTCAAAAGTTAGAAGGACACTAGGGAACATGGAGTATATACTTTATTATTTATTATATACAGCCAGGGCTGCATGGACATCCCCCTTGCTTCATGATCATGGAGCTATTTAATAGGCTTGGTAAGTCAACACTGATCTAGCAAACCGTCCCTCACTTACAGTAAGGGTGTGTTCACACGTACAAGATTTGCAGCAGATCTGCAGCAGATTTGATGGCGCAGATTTGAATCTGCAGCAGATCCACAGCAGATCCACAGCAGATTTGGTGGCCCAGAATTGATTTGCTTTGAATCAGCAGCTTCCAATCTGCGCCATCAAATATGCTGCAGGCCTGCTGCAGATCCTGTACGTGTGAACCCACCCTAAATGTTGGGCCCTAATACGGCCCTAAAAGTCCTGCCACAGTACATTTGTGCAGTGGTATAAATCAGTAAGTATAATTTAAGATGTTGCTTTTACCGATCTTTATGTACTTTTTATACCTTCTCCTCCCACTTTTTTCTCTTATCTGTAGCTGGCTTGTGGGTGAGGGCAGTACTATACTTGTAAGTTTTGTCTCTAAGTAACAGCCTTCTTCCTCAGAGACTTACAAAAATGAGCTTCTCCTGCGGGTCATAACATGACACAATTCCCTTGTATGACACAATTCCCTCGCAATGTAGCCCCATTGAGGATGCTTCCAGTTTTGGGAAAACCCGCTCACCACCATTTTTACATTACATTTTACACACTGGTTATTGCTTTACAATAGCAATTGATCAGTGTTTTGCCATAACATTGCTATGCCATATCAGTACTATGTCATAGCATAATCAGTGATCTCTACATAGAGACTGCCTGTGGATGGATCGCCAATCTGACTGTCGGGAGGAAGGTAAGGGACCTCTGGCAGTCAGATAGAACGATCAGAACCCCTGCAGTCACACTGCGGGGGTCCTGATCAGACAGTCACTTCATATCACTGCCAGACCCACTGGTGTACTGGTACGATATGGATCCTTAAGTAACAGGCTCCCATGATGTACCTAATGGGTCTTCAAGGGGTTAAAATATGACCACATTACATGCCTTTATTTTACTGTCTGAATATTTGTGAACAGCCATTGTTTAACGCTACCTACAGACGGAATTAAAGGGGTAGTGCGGCGGTAAAAAATTATTCACAGAATAACACACATTACAAAGTTATACAACTTTGTAATGTATGTTATGTCTGTGAACGGCCCCCTTCCCCGTGTCCCACCACCCCACCCGTGTACCCGGAAGTGTAGTGCATTATACATAGCCGCGATTGGCTGAGCACAGTTATGCTCAGCCAATCGCGGCTGAGCAGCTGATGACGCGACAGAGGGCGGCCGGCACTCGGGAAGATCGGAGGTGTTCGGGCCAGCCGGCCAAGATGACATTTGGCACAAGATGGCGGACGCGTGTCGACACGGATCAGGTATGTATAATGCACTACACTTCCGGGTAACGGGTGGGGGTGGGGTGGGACACGAGGAAGGGGGCCATTCACAGACATAACATACATTACAAAGTTGTATAACTTTGTAATGTGTGTTATTCTGTGAATAATTTTTTACCGCCGCACTACCCCTTTAATGGTCATGATCATTAATTCCGGCCATAGGTAGTGTTAAACAACAGCTGTTCACGGTACAATTACACAGAGACCATATAAGTGGTACTAGTGTATGATTATCTTACATAGTGACACTAAAGAAATTTCTTGTTAACTCATTTGTGGTTTTTCACAGTTGAAAGATCAAGAGTAGGCCTTTCTTCAGTGGCTGGAGAAGGAACAGACTATATCAATGCTTCATACATTATGGTAGGTAGTACATTTCTTTTACTAAAGTGTCAATTTGCAATACATTTGTCAACAGCAAATTAAAATCTTGACTCAAATGCCTTTATAACTTTCAAAGTCTAAATTAACAGTATATGTGTGGTAAAGCCAGTTTGCAATATACATCCATTATTATTTTTAGTTATCATGCTATAAAACAAAGCCAAACTTACTAGAAATCCACATCCAGTCTCCTGAAGCAGATTTTTAGTCCTGTGCTGGTTGAAAAAAAGAGACTAAACACATGAAGGCTATGTTTACACAAAGTCATTTTAAATGTAGAGGAAAAACGTTGTGTGTACATAGATGAAGTCTAACCAGTACAGTTGTGGTGTGCCACCATGGGTGTTACTTGTCTTTACACCCTTCGCAAAAGCCTGTACTTCAAAGTAGTAGTGGTAATGAAGTATTACTTAAGTTTTCCACTAGAAGTCGCTAGTATGTATATTGTATTCTTTAGTATTGCACAGCTGTAGGTAACTAAAGGGTTATTGTTTCTGTGATTTGTGCACCAATGAGAGTGCTTTCTCTAGCTCCTTTCTTCTCCTTTCTTCTATTGCTCCTTTCTTTTCACCAACTCACAGCAAATATTACATATGATGTAAGAATTTGTCACATGGAGAAAGGAAGTGTAGACACACACGTAGACAGTGTCCAGTGTGTAGTCTGAGGTGTGGTACAGAAAAGACGTATATGGGAACGGCCACTCTTTTCTTGAAAGCAGCACATTCACACACTATGCAGTGCTAAGTACTCACAGAGAGGACAAAGTCAGGGATCATCCCAGCCCATGCCTGAACAAGTCTAAAGGTGCAGGACAATATCCTGAAGAAAAAGGAACTGATCCGGATAGAGCAAAGTTGCTAGAAGCCTACGTACTATATTTCGCAGATCAAGGTCTTGTTCCAGTCCCTGGCCCCCATTACCCCATTATGGTCCTCTCAGCTAGCACTCTTTCTTTTGGGCGCTCATACCCTTTCACCCCACCAGAGGCGTTTGATCAGCATCCTATGTGTAATAGTCAAGATCACACAACTGTTAGGTT
>NW_027210463.1:0-69814 GCF_027789765.1 Dendropsophus ebraccatus | reverse complement strand
CAAATGGCGGTGCTATGCAATGAGAAGTAACAGCGGCCCCAGCGTGAAAAATATTAAATGTTGCGCTGCTGAAGAGGTGGCAGTAAGCATTGCATGTTGCCAACAGTACCGGGCTTAAGTCGGCAAGCCCGCCCCCTGCCCGCAAACCAATCTATCAATTCACTATATATATATATATATATATATTTAATGTTTGTTTATGGAAAGGAAACCCGAGTACCCAGCGAAACCCACGCAAACACGTAGACATTAGTGGGATTTGAACCCACAACCCCAGCGCTGACAAAGCTACTGCGCTAACCATGAGCACGAGCTGCCTTACTGCAATGCCATTTTGTAATGGGGGCATGTGAAAAAACACTGAATGTTGCCAAACTGTACCGGCTGAGCCGGTAAGCGCCGCCCCAATCGCGGTAAAGCCCCGCCCCCCGCGCCGACGCTATGCAATGCACTGAATATTGCCAAAACTGTACCGGGCTTGAGCCGGTAAGCCCCGCCCCCCCCGGCGGCACGCTATGCAATGCACTGAATATTGCCAACTGTACCGGGCTGAGCCGGTAAGCGCCCCCCCATCGCTTGTAAGCCCGCCCCCCGCGCCGACGCTATGCAATTCACTTAATGTTGCCCAACTGTACCGGGCTTGAGACGGTAAGCGCGCCGCCCCCATCGCGGGGGCATGTTTAAAAAAACAAATGGCGGTGCTATGCCATGAGAAGTAACAGCGGCCCCAGCGCGAAAAATACTAAAGTGTTGCGTCTGCTGAAGAGGTGGCAGTAGGCATTGCATGTTGCCAACAGTACCGGGCTTAAGTCGGCAAGCCCCGCCCCCTGCACAAAACCAATTCTATTCAATTCACTATAATATATTTAATGTTTGTTTATGGAAGGAAACCCGAGTACCCAGACGAAACCCATGCAAACACGTAGAACATTAGTGGGATTTGAACCCAAGACCCCAGCGCTGCAAAGCTACTGCGCTAACCACTGAGCCACCGAGCTGCCTCTACTGCAATGCCATTTGAAATGGGGCATGTGTAAAAAAATGGCGCTGCTATGCCATGAGAAGCAACAGCAGACCCAGCGCCAAAGGAAATAAAGTGTGGCGTCTGCTGAAGAGTTGGCAGTAAGCATTGCGTGTTGCCAACTGTACCGGGCTTAAGCCAGTAAGCCCCGCCCCCCGCGCCGACCCTATACAATGCATTGCATGTTGCCAAGTGTACCGGGCTTAAGCCGGTAAGCCCCGCCCCCGGCGCGGTAAGCCACTCCCCGGCTCAGACGCTATGTAAAGCACTGAATGTTGCCGACTGTACCGGGCTTGAGCCGGTAAGCCCGCCCCCATCGCTGTAAGCCCCGCCCCCCGCGCGACGCTATGCAATGACACTGAATATTGCGAACTGTACCGGGCTTGAGCCGGTAAGCGCCGCCCCCATCGCTGTAAGCCCCGCCCCCCGCGCCGACGCTATGCAATGCACTGAATGTGCCAACAGTACCGGGGTTGAACCGGTAAGCGCCGCCCCAATCGCGGTAAGCCCCGCCCCTCGCCGACGCTATGCAATGCACTGAATATTGCCAACTGTACCGGGCTGAGCCGGTAAGCGCCGCCCCCATCGCGGTAAGCCCGCCCCCCGCGCCGACGCTATGCAATGCACTGAATATTGCCAACTGTACCGGGCTTGAGCCGGTAAGCCCGCCCCCGCGGCGACGCTAGCAATGCACTGAATATTGCCAACTGTACCGGGCTTGAGCCGGTAAGCGCCGCCCCCATCGCTGTAAGCCCCGCCCCCGCGCCGACGCTATGCAATGCACTTAATGTTGCCAACTGTACCGGGCTTGAGCCGGTAAGCGCGCGCCCATCGCGGGGCATGTTAAAAAAAACAAATGGCGGTGCTATGCCATGAGAAGTAACAGCGGCCCCAGCGCGAAAAATATTAAAGTGTTGCGTCTGCTGAAGAGGTGGCAGTAGCATTGCATGTTGCCAACAGTAACGGGCTTAAGTCGGCAAGCCCCGCCCCTGCACAAACCCAATTCTATTCAAATATATATATATTTAATGGTTTTTTGGGTATGGAAGGAAACCCGAGTACCAAGACGAAACCATGCAAACACGTAGAACTTTAGTGGGATTTGAACCCACGACCCCAGCGCTGCAAGGCTACTGCGCTAACCACTGAGCACCAAGCTGCCTCTACTGCAATGCCATTTGAATTGGGGCATGTGTAAAAAAATGGCGCTGCTATGCCATGAGAAGCAACAACAGACCCAGCGCCAAGGAAATAAAGTGTTGCGTCTGCTGAAGAGTTGGCAGTAAGCATTGCGTGTTGCCAACTGTACCGGGCTTAAGCCGGTAAGCCCCGCCCCCCGCACCGACCCTATGCAATGCATTGCATGTTGCCAAGTGTTAACGGGCTTAAGCCGGTAAGCCCCGCCCCATCGCGGTAAGCCACTCCCCCGGCCTCAGACGCTATGTAAAGCACTGAATGTTGCCGACTGTACCGGGCTTGAGCCGGTAAGCCCCGCCCCCATTGCTGTAAGCCCCGCCCCCCGCGCCGACGCTATGCAATGCACTGAATATTGCCAACTGTACCGGGCTTGAGCCGGTAAGCGCCGCCCCCATCGCTGTAAGCCCCGCCCCCGCGCCGACGCTATGCAATGCACTGAATGTTGCCAACTGTACCGGGCTTGAACCGGTAAGCGCCGCCCAATCGCGGTAAGCCCGCCCGCCCCCGCAGCCGACGCTATGCAATGCACTGAATATTGCCAACTGTACCGGGCTTGAGCCGGTAAGCCCGGCCCCGCGCCGACGCTATGCAATGCACTGAATATTGCCAAACTGTACCGGCTGAGCCGGTAAGCACCGCCCCCATCGCTGTAAGCCCCGCCCCCCGCACCGACGCTATGCAATGCACTGAATGTTGCCAACTGTACCGGGCTTGAGCCGGTAAGCGCCGCCCCCATCGCGGGGGCATGTTAAAAAAACAAATGGCGGTGCTATGCCATGAGAAGTAACAGCGGCCCCAGCGTGAAAAATATTAAAGTGTTGCGTCTGCTGAAGAGGTGGCAGTAGGCATTGCATGTTGCCAACAGTACCGGGCTTAAGTCGGCAAGCCCCGCCCCTGCGCAAAACCAATTCTATTCAATCACTATATATATATATATCTATATATTTAATGTTTGTTTATGGAAGGAAACCCGAGTACCCAGACGAAACCCACGCAAACACGTAGACCATTAGTGGGATTTGAACCCACAACCCCGCGCGCAAAGCTACTGCGCTAACCACTGAGCCACCGAGCTGCCTTCTACTGCAATGCCATTGAATGGGGGCCATGTGTGAAAAACACTGAATGTTGCCAACTGTATCGGGCTTGAACCGGTAAGCGCCGCCCCAATCGCGGTAAGCCCCGCCCCCCGCGCCGACGCTATGCAATGCATTGCATGTTGCCAAGTGTACCGGGCTTAAGCCGGTAAGCCCCGCCCCCCGCGCCGACGCTATGCAATGCACTGAATATTGCCAACTGTACCGGGCTTGAGCCGGTAAGCGCCGCCCCCATCGCTGTAAGCCCCGCCCCCCGCGCCGACGCTATGCAATGCACTGAATGTTGCCAACTGTACCGGGCTTGAGCCGGTAAGCGCCGCCCCCATCGCGGGGGCATGTTTAAAAAAAACAAATGGCGGTGCTATGCCATGAGAAGTAACAGCGGCCCCAGCGCGAAAAATACTAAAGTGTTGCGTCTGCTGAAGAGGTGGCAGTAGGCATTGCATGTTGCCAACAGTACCGGGCTTAAGTCGGCAAGCCCCGCCCCCTGCACAAAACCAAATTCTATTCAATCACTATATATATATTTAATGTTTGTTTATGGAAGGAAACCCGAGTACCCAGACGAAACCCATGCAAACACGTAGAACATTAGTGGGATTTGAACCCAAGACCCCAGCGCTGCAAAGCTACTGCGCTAACCACTGAGCCACCGAGCTGCCTCTACTGCAATGCCATTTGAATGGGGGCATGTGTAAAAAAATGGCGCTGCTATGCCATGAGAAGCAACAGCCAGACCCAGCGCCAAAGAAAATAAAGTGTGGCGTCTGCTGAAGAGTTGGCAGTAAGCATTGCGTGTTGCCAACTGTACGGGCTTAAGCCAGTAAGCCCCGCCCCCCGCGCCGACCCTATACAATGCATTGCATGTTGCCAAGTGTACCGGGCTTAAGCCGGTAAGCCCCGCCCCCATCGCGGTAAGCCACTCCCCCGGCTCAGACGCTATGTAAAGCACTGAATGTTGCCGACTGTACCGGGCTTGAGCCGGAAGCCCCGCCCCATCGCTGTAAGCCCCGCCCCCCGCGCGACGCTATGCAATGCACTGAATATTGCGAACTGTACCGGGCTTGAGCCGGTAAGCGCCGCCCCCATCGCTGTAAGCCGCCCCCCGCGCCGACGCTATGCAATGCACTGAATGTTGCCAACTGTACCGGGCTTGAACCGGTAAGCGCCGCCCAATCGCGGTAAGCCCCCGCCCCCCTCGCCGACGCTTGCAATGCACTGAATATTGCCAACTGTACCGGGCTTGAGCCGGTAAGCCCCGCCCCCATCGCGGTAAGCCCCGCCCCCCGCGCCGACGCTATGCAATGCACTGAATATTGCCAACTGTACCGGGCTTGAGCCGGTAAGCCCCGCCCCCCGCGCCGACGCTATGCAATGCACTGAATATTGCCAACTGTACCGGGCTTGAGCCGGTAAGCGCCGCCCCCATCGCTGTAAGCCCCGCCCCCCGCGCCGACGCTATACAATGCATTGCATGTTGCCAAGTGTACCGGGCTTAAGCCGGTAAGCCCCGCCCCCATCGCGGGGGCATGTTTAAAAAAACAAATGGCGGTGCTATGCCATGAGAAGTAACAGCGGCCCCAGCGCGAAAAATATTAAAGTGTTGCGTCTGCTGAAGAGGTGGCAGTAGGCATTGCATGTTGCCAACAGTACCGGGCTTAAGTCGGCAAGCCCCGCCCCTGCACAAACCAATTCTATTCAATATATATATATTAATGTTTGTTTTTGGGTATGGAAGGAAACCGAGTACCAAGACGAAACCCATGCAAACACGTAGAACTTTAGTGGGATTTGAACCACGACCCCAGCGCTGCAAGGCTACTGCGCTAACACTGAGCCACCAAGCTGCCTCTACTGCAATGCCATTTGAATTGGGGGCATGTGTAAAAAAATGGCGCTGCTATGCCATGAGAAGCAACAACAGACCCAGCGCCAAAGGAAATAAAGTGTTGCGTCTGCTGAAGAGTGGCAGTAAGCATTGCGTGTTGCCAACTGTACCGGGCTTAAGCCGGTAAGCCCCGCCCCCGCACCGACCCTATGCAATGCATTGCATGTTGCCAAGTGTACCGGGCTTAAGCCGGTAAGCCCCGCCCCCATCGCGGTAAGCCACTCCCCCGGCTCAGACGCTATGTAAAGCACTGAATGTTGCGACTGTACCGGGCTTGAGCCGGTAAGCCCGCCCCCATTGCTGTAAGCCCCGCCCCCCGCGCCGACGCTATGCAATGCACTGAATATTGCCAACTGTACCGGGCTTGAGCCGGTAAGCGCCGCCCCCATCGCTGTAAGCCCCGCCCCCGCGCCGACGCTATGCAATGCACTGAATGTTGCCAACTGTACCGGGCTTGAACCGGTAAGCGCCGCCCCAATCGCGGTAAGCCCCGCCCCCCGCGCCGACGCTATGCAATGCACTGAATATTGCCAACTGTACCGGGCTTGAGCCGGTAAGCCCCGGCCCCCGCGCCGACGCTATGCAATGCACTGAATATTGCCAACTGTACCGGGCTTGACCCGGTAAGCACCGCCCCCATCGCTGTAAGCCCCGCCCCCCCGCACCGACGCTATGCAATGCACTGAATGTTGCCAAACTGTACCGGGCTTGAGCCGGTAAGCGCCGCCCCATCGCGGGGGCATGTTTAAAAAAACAAATGGCGGTGCTATGCCATGAGAAGTAACAGCGGCCCAGCGTGAAAAATATTAAGTGTTGCGTCTGCTGAAGAGGTGGCAGTAGGCATGCATGTTGCCAACAGTACCGGGCTTAAGTCGGCAAGCCCCGCCCCCTGCGCAAAACCAATTCTATTCAATTCACTATATATATATATTTATTTAATGTTTGTTTATGGAAGGAAACCCGAGTACCAGACGAAACCCACGCAAACACGTAGACCATTAGTGGGATTTGAACCCACAACCCCAGCGCTGCAAAGCTACTGCGCTAACCACTGAGCCACCGAGCTGCCTCTACTGCAATGCCATTTGAATGGGGCATGTGTAAAAACACTGAATGTTGCCAACTGTACCGGGCTTGAGCCGGTAAGCGCCGCCCAATCGCGGTAAGCCCCGCCCCCCGCGCCGACGCTATGCAATGCACTGAATATTGCCAACTGTACCGGGCTTGAGCCGGTAAGCCCCGCCCCCGCGGGCGACGCTATGCAATGCACTGAATATTGCCAACTGTACCGGGCTTGAGCCGGTAAGCGCCGCCCCCATCGCTGTAAGCCCCGCCCCCCGCGCCGACGCTATGCAATGCACTTAATGTTGCCAACTGTACCGGGCTTGAGCGGTAAGCGCCGCCCCCATCGCGGGGGCATGTTTAAAAAACAAATGGCGGTGCTATGCCATGAGAAGTAACAGCGGCCCCAGCGCGAAAAATACTAAAGTGTTGCGTCTGCTGAAGAGGTGGCAGTAGGCATTGCATGTTGCCAACATACCGGCTTAAGTCGGCAAGCCCCGCCCCCTGCACAAAACCAATTCTATTCAATCACTATATATATATTTAATGTTTGTTTATGGAAGGAAACCCGAGTACCAGACGAAACCATGCAAACACGTAGAACATTAGTGGGATTTGAACCCAAGACCCCAGCGCTGCAAGCTACTGCGCTAACCACTGAGCCACCGAGCTGCCTCTACTGCAATGCCATTTGAATGGGGGCATGTGTAAAAAAATGGCGCTGCTATGCCATGAGAAGCAACAGCAGACCCAGCGCCAAAGGAAATAAAGTGTGGCGTCTGCTGAAGAGTTGGCAGTAAGCATTGCGTGTTGCCAACTGTACCGGGCTTAAGCCAGTAAGCCCCGCCCCGCGCCGACCCTATACAATGCATTGCATGTTGCCAAGTGTACCGGGCTTAAGCCGGTAAGCCCCGCCCCCATCGCGGTAAGCCACTCCCCCGGCTCAGACGCTATGTAAAGCACTGAATGTTGCCGACTGTACCGGGCTTGAGCCGGTAAGCCGCCCCCATCGCTGTAAGCCCCGCCCCCCGCGCCGACGCTATGCAATGCACTGAATATTGCGAACTGTACCGGGCTTGAGCCGGTAAGCGCCGCCCCCATCGCTGTAAGCCCGCCCCCGCGCCGACGCTATGCAATGCACTGAATGTTGCCAACTGTACCGGGCTTGAACCGGTAAGCGCCGCCCCAATCGCGGTAAGCCCCGCCCCCCTCGCCGACGCTATGCAATGCACTGAATATTGCCAACTGTACCGGCTTGAGCCGGTAAGCGCCGCCCCCATCGCGGTAAGCCCCGCCCCCCGCGCCGACGCTATGCAATGCACTGAATATTGCCAACTGTACCGGGCTTGAGCCGGTAAGGCCCGCCCCCCCGCGGCGACGCTATGCAATGCACTGAATATTGCCAACTGTACCGGGCTTGAGCCGGTAAGCGCCGCCCCCATCGCTGTAAGCCCCGCCCCCGCGCCGACGCTATGCAATGCACTTAATGTTGCCAACTGTACCGGGCTTGAGCCGGTAAGCGCCGCCCCCATCGCGGGGGCATGTTTAAAAAAACAAATGGCGGTGCTATGCCATGAGAAGTAACAGCGGCCCCAGCGCGAAAAATATAAAGTGTTGCGTCTGCTGAAGAGGTGGCAGTAGGCATTGCATGTTGCCAACAGTAACGGGCTTAAGTCGGCAAGCCCCGCCCCCTGCACAAACCCAATTCTATTCAATATATATATATTTAATGTTTGTTTTTGGGTATGGAAGGAAACCCGAGTACCAAGACGAAACCCATGCAAACACGTAGAACTTAGTGGGATTTGAACCCACGACCCCAGCGCTGCAAGGCTACTGCGCTAACCACTGAGCCACCAAGCTGCCTCTACTGCAATGCCATTTGAATTGGGGCATGTGTAAAAAAATGGCGCTGCTATGCCATGAGAAGCAACACAGACCCAGCGCCAAAGGAAATAAAGTGTTGCGTCTGCTGAAGAGTTGGCAGTAAGCATTGCGTGTTGCCAACTGTACCGGGCTTAAGCCGTAAGCCCCGCCCCCCGCACCGACCCTATGCAATGCATTGCATGTTGCCAAGTGTACCGGGCTTAAGCCGGTAAGCCCCGCCCCATCGCGGTAAGCCACTCCCCGGCTCAGACGCTATGTAAAGCACTGAATGTTGCCGACTGTACCGGGCTTGAGCCGGTAAGCCCGCCCCCATTGCTGTAAGCCCCGCCCCCCGCGCCGACGCTATGCAATGCACTGAATATTGCCAACTGTACCGGGCTTGAGCCGGTAAGCGCCGCCCCCATCGCTGTAAGCCCGCCCCCGCGCCGACGCTATGCAATGCACTGAATTGTTGCCAACTGTACCGGGCTTGAACCGGTAAGCGCCGCCCCAATCGCGGTAAGCCCCGCCCCCCGCGCCGACGCTATGCAATGCACTGAATATTGCCAACTGTACCGGGCTTGAGCCGGTAAGCCCCGGCCCCCGCGCCGACGCTATGCAATGCACTGAATATTGCCAACTGTACCGGGCTTGAGCCGGTAAGCACCGCCACCATCGCTGTAAGCCCCGCCCCCCGCACCGACGCTATGCAATGCACTGAATGTTGCCAACTGTACCGGGCTTGAGCCGTAAGCGCCGCCCCCATCGCGGGGGCATGTTTAAAAAAACAAATGGCGGTGCTATGCCATGAGAAGTAACAGCGGCCCCAGCGTGAAAAAATATAAAGTGTTGCGTCTGCTGAAGAGGTGGCAGTAGCATTGCATGTTTGCCAACAGTACCGGCTTAAGTCGGCAAGCCCCGCCCCCTGCGCAAAACCAATTCTATTCAATTCAACTATAAATATATATATATATATATATTTAATGTTTGTTTATGGAAGGAAACCCGAGTACCCAGACGAAACCCACGCAAACACGTAGACCATTAGTGGATTTGAACCACAACCCCAGCGCTGCAAAGCTACTGCGCTAACCACTGAGCCACCGAGCTGCCTCTACTGCAATGCCATTTGAATGGGGGCATGTGTAAAAACACTGAATGTTGCCAACTGTACCGGGCTTGAGCCGGTAAGCGCCGCCCCAATCGCGGTAAGCCCGCCCCCCGCGCCGACGCTATGCAATGCACTGAATATTGCCAACTGTACCGGGCTTGAGCCGGTAAGCCCCGCCCCCCGCGGCGACGCTATGCAATGCACTGAATATTGCCAACTGTACCGGGCTTGAGCCGGTAAGCGCCGCCCCCATCGCTGTAAGCCCCGCCCCCCGCGCCGACGCTATGCAATGCACTTAATGTTGCCAACTGTACCGGGCTTGAGCCGGTAAGCGCCGCCCCCATCGCGGGGGCATGTTTAAAAAAAACAAATGGCGGTGCTATGCCATGAGAAGTAACAGCGGCCCCAGCGCGAAAAATACTAAAGTGTTGCGTCTGCTGAAGAGGTGGCAGTAGGCATTGCATGTTGCCAACAGTACCGGGCTTAAGTCGGCAAGCCCCGCCCCCTGCACAAAACCAATTCTATTCAATTCACTATATATATATTTAATGTTTGTTTATGGAAGGAAACCCGAGTACCCAGACGAAACCCATGCAAAACACGTAGAACATTAGTGGGATTTGAACCCAAGACCCCAGCGGCTGCAAAGCTACTGCGCTAACCACTGAGCCACCGAGCTGCCTCTACTGCAATGCCATTTGAATGGGGCATGTGTAAAAAAATGGCGTGCTATGCCCATGAGAAGCAACAGCAGACCAGCGCCAAAGGAAATAAAGTGTGGCGTCTGCTGAAGAGTTGGTAAGCATTGCGTGTTGCCAACTGTACCGGGCTTAAGCCAGTAAGCCCCGCCCCCGCGCCGACCCTATACAATGCATTGCATGTTGCCAAGTGTACCGGGCTTAAGCCGGTAAGCCCCCCCCCCATCGCGGTAAGCCACTCCCCCGGCTCAGACGCTATGTAAAGCACTGAATGTTGCCGACTGTACCGGGCTTGAGCCGGTAAGCGCCGCCCCCATCGCTGTAAGCCCCGCCCCCCGCGCCGACGCTATGCAATGCACTGAATGTTGCCAACTGTACCGGGCTTGAGCCGGTAAGCGCCGCCCCCATCGCTGTAAGCCCCGCCCCCCGCGCCGACGCTATGCAATGCACTGAATGTTGCCAACTGTACCGGGCTTGAACCGGTAAGCGCCGCCCCAATCGCGGTAAGCCCCGCCCCCCGCGCCGACGCTATGCAATGCACTGAATATTGCCAACTGTACCGGGCTTGAGCCGGTAAGCGCCGCCCCATCGCGGTAAGCCCCGCCCCCGCGCCGACGCTATGCAATGCACTGAATATTGCCAACTGTACCGGGCTTGAGCCGGTAAGCCCCGCCCCCCGCGGCGACGCTATGCAATGCACTGAATATGCCAACTGTACCGGGCTTGAGCCGGTAAGCGCCGCCCCCATCGCTGTAAGCCCCGCCCCCGCGCCGACGCTATGCAATGCACTGAATGTTGCCAACTGTACCGGGCTTGAGCCGGTAAGCGCCGCCCCCATCGCGGGGGCATGTTTAAAAAAACAAATGGCGGTGCTATGCCATGAGAAGTAACAGCGGCCCCAGCGCGAAAAATATTAAAGTGTTGCGTCTGCTGAAGAGGTGGCAGTAGGCATTGCATGTTGCCAACAGTAACGGGCTTAAGTCGGCAAGCCCCGCCCCCTGCACAAACCCAATTCTATTCAATATATATATATTTAATGTTTGTTTTTGGGTATGGAAGGAAACCCGAGTACCAAGACGAAACCCATGCAAACACGTAGAACTTTAGTGGGATTTGAACCCACGACCCCAGCGCTGCAAGGCTACTGCGCTAACCACTGAGCCACCAAGCTGCCTCTACTGCAATGCCATTTGAATTGGGGCATGTGTAAAAAAATGGCGCTGCTATGCCATGAGAAGCAACAACAGACCCAGCGCCAAAGGAAATAAAGTGTTGCGTCTGCTGAAGAGTTGGCAGTAAGCATTGCGTGTTGCCAACTGTACCGGGCTTAAGCCGGTAAGCCCCGCCCCCCGCACCGACCCTATGCAATGCATTGCATGTTGCCAAGTGTACCGGGCTTAAGCCGGTAAGCCCCGCCCCCATCGCGGTAAGCCACTCCCCCGGCTCAGACGCTATGTAAAGCACTGAATGTTGCCGACTGTACCGGGCTTGAGCCGGTAAGCCCGCCCCCATTGCTGTAAGCCCCGCCCCCCGCGCCGACGCTATGCAATGCACTGAATATTGCCAACTGTACGGGCTTGAGCCGGTAAGCGCCGCCCCCATCGCTGTAAGCCCCGCCCCCGCGCCGACGCTATGCAATGCACTGAATGTTGCCAACTGTACCGGGCTTGAACCGGTAAGCGCCGCCCCATCGCGGTAAGCCCCGCCCCCGCGCCGACGCTATGCAATGCACTGAATATTGCCAACTGTACCGGGCTTGAGCCGGTAAGCCCGGCCCCCGCGCCGACGCTATGCAATGCACTGAATATTGCCAACTGTACCGGGCTTGAGCCGGTAAGCACCGCCCCCATCGCTGTAAGCCCCGCCCCCCGCACCGACGCTATGCAATGCACTGAATGTTGCCAACTGTACCGGGCTTGAGCCGGTAAGCGCCGCCCCCATCGCGGGGGCATGTTTAAAAAAACAAATGGCGGTGCTATGCCATGAGAAGTAACAGCGGCCCCAGCGTGAAAAATATTAAAGTGTTGCGTCTGCTGAAGAGGTGGCAGTAGGCATTGCATGTTGCCAACAGTACCGGGCTTAAGTCGGCAAGCCCCGCCCCCTGCGCAAAACCAATTCTATTCAATTCACTATATATATATATAATATATATTAATGTTTGTTTATGGAAGGAAACCCGAGTACCCAGACGAAACCACGCAAAACACGTAGACCATTAGTGGGATTTGAACCCACAACCCCAGCGCTGCAAAGCTACTGCGCTAACCACTGAGCCACCGAGCTGCCTCTACTGCAATGCCATTTGAATGGGGGCATGTGTAAAAACACTGAATGTTGCCAACTGTACCGGGCTTGAGCCGGTAAGCGCCGCCCCAATCGCGGTAAGCCCCGCCCCCCGCGCCGACGCTATGCAATGCACTGAATATTGCCAACTGTACCGGGCTTGAGCCGGTAAGCCCCGCCCCCCGCGGCGACGCTATGCAATGCACTGAATATTGCCAACTGTACCGGGCTTGAGCCGGTAAGCGCCGCCCCCATCGCTGTAAGCCCCGCCCCCCGCGCCGACGCTATGCAATGCACTTAATGTTGCCAACTGTACCGGGCTTGAGCCGGTAAGCGCCGCCCCCATCGCGGGGGCATGTTTAAAAAACAAATGGCGGTTGCTATGCCATGAGAAGTAACAGCGGCCCCAGCGCGAAAAATACTAAAGTGTTGCGTCTGCTGAAGAGGTGGCAGTAGGCATTGCATGTTGCCAACAGTACGGGCTTAAGTCGGCAAGCCCCGCCCCCTGCACCAACCCAATTCTATTCAATTCACTATATATATATTTAATGTTTGTTATGGAAGGAAACCCGAGTACCCAGACGAAACCCATGCAAACACGTAGAACATTAGTGGGATTTGAACCCAAGACCCCAGCGCTGCAAAGCTACTGCGCTAACCACTGAGCCACCGAGCTGCCTCTACTGCAATGCCATTTGAATGGGGGCATGTGTAAAAAATGGCGCTGCTATGCCATGAGAAGCAACAGCAGACCCAGCGCCAAAGGCAATAAAGTGTGGCGTCTGCTGAAGAGGTTGGCAGTAAGCATTGCGTGTTGCCAACTGTACCGGGCTTAAGCCAGTAAGCCCCGCCCCCCCGCGCCGACCCTATACAATGCATGCATGTTGCCAAGTGTACCGGGCTCTAAGCCGGTAAGCCCCGCCCCCATCGCGGTAAGCCACTCCCCCGGCTCAGACGCTATGTAAAAGCACTGAATGTTGCCGACTGTACCGGGCTTGAGCCGGTAAGCCCCGCCCCCCTCGCGGTAAGCCCCGCCCCCCGCGCCGACGCTATGCAATGCACTGAATATTGCGAACTGTACCGGGCTTGAGCCGGTAAGCGCCGCCCCCATCGCTGTAAGCCCCGCCCCCCGCGCCGACGCTATGCAATGCACTGAATGTTGCCAACTGTACCGGGCTTGAACCGGTAAGCGCCGCCCCCAATCGCGGTAAGCCCCCGCCCCCCTCGCCGACGCTATGCAATGCACTGAATATTGCCAACTGTACGGGCTTGAGCCGGTAAGCGCCGCCCCCATCGCGGTAAGCCCCGCCCCCCGCGCCGACGCTATGCAAGGCACTGAATATTGCCAACTGTACCGGGCTTGAGCCGGTAAGCCCCGCCCCCCCGCGCCGACGCTATGCAATGCACTGAATATTGCCCAACTGTACCGGGCTTGAGCCGGTAAGCGCCGCCCCCATCGCTGTAAGCCCCGCCCCCCGCGCCGACGCTATGCAATGCACTTAATGTTGCCAACTGTACCGGGCTTGAGCCGGTAAGCGCCGCCCCCATCGCGGGGGCATGTTTAAAAAACAAATGGCGGTGCTATGCCATGAGAAGTAACAGCGGCCCCAGCGCGAAAAATATTAAAGTGTTGCGTCTGCTGAAGAGGTTGGCAGTAGGCATTGCATGTTTGCCAACAGTAACGGGCTTAAGTCGGCAAGCCCCGCCCCCTGCACAAACCCAATTCTATTCAATATATATATATTTAATGTTTGTTTTTTGGTGTTATGGAAGGAAACCCGAGTACCAAGACGAAACCCATGCAAACACGTAGAACTTTAGTGGGATTTGAACCCACGACCCCAGCGCTGCAAGGCTACTGCGCTAACCACTGAGCCACCAAGCTGCCTCTACTGCAATGCCATTTGAATTGGGCATGTGTAAAAAAAATGGCGCTGCTATGCCATGAGAAGCAACAACAGACCCAGCGCCAAAGGAAATAAAGTGTTGCGTCTGCTGAAGAGGTTGGCAGTAAGCATTGCGTGTTGCCAACTGTACCGGGCTTAAGCCGGTAAGCCCCGCCCCCCGCACCGACCCTATGCAATGCATTGCATGTTGCCAAGTGTACCGGGCTTAAGCGGTAAGCCCCGCCCCCATCGCGGTAAGCCACTCCCCCGGCTCAGGACGCTATGTAAAGCACTGAATGTTGCCGACTGTACCGGGCTTGAGCCGGTAAGCCCCGCCCCCATCGCTGTAAGCCCCGCCCCCCGCGCCGACGCTATGCAATGCACTGAATATTGCAACTGTACCGGGCTTGAGCCGGTAAGCGCCGCCCCCATCGCTGTAAGCCCCGCCCCCGCGCCGACGCTATGCAATGCACTGAATGTTGCCAACTGTACCGGGCTTGTAACCGGTAAGCGCCGCCCCAATGCGGTAAGCCCCGCCCCCGCGCCGACGCTATGCAATGCACTGAATATTGCCAACTGTACCGGGCTTGAGCCGCGTAAGCCCCGGCCCCCGCGCCGACGCTATGCAATGCACTGAATATTGCCAACTGTACCGGGCTTGAGCCGGTAAGCACCGCCCCCATCGCTGTAAGCCCCGCCCCCGCACCGACGCTATGCAATGCACTGAATGTTGCCAACTGTACGGGCTTGAGCCGGTAAAGCGCCGCCCCCCATCGCGGGGGCATGTTTAAAAAAACAAATGGCGGTGCTATGCCATGAGAAGTAACAGCGGCCCCAGCGCGAAAAATATTAAAGTGTTGCGTCTGCTGAAGAGGTGGCAGTAGGCATTGCATGTTGCCAACAGTACCGGGCTTAAGTCGGCAAGCCCCGCCCCCTGCGTCCAAAACCAATTCTATTCAATTCACTATATATATATATATATATATATTTAATGTTGTTTATGGAAGGAAACCGAGTACCCAGACGAAACCCACGCAAACACGTAGACCATTAGTGGGATTTGAACCACAACCCCAGCGCTGCAAAGCTACTGCGCTACCACTGAGCCACCGAGCTGCCTCTACTGCAATGCCCATTGAATGGGGGCATGTGTAAAAACACTGAATGTTGCCAACTGTACGGGCTGAGCGGTAAGCGCCGCCCCAATCGCGGTAAGCCCCGCCCCCCGCGCCGACGCTATGCAATGCACTGAATATTTGCCAACTGTACCGGGCTTGAGCCGGAAGCCCCGCCCCCCGCGGCGACGCTATGCAATGCACTGAATATTGCCAACTGTACCGGGCTGAGCGGTAAGCGCCGCCCCCATCGCTGTAAGCCCCGCCCCCCGCGCCGACGCTATGCAATGCACTTAATGTTGCCCAACTGTACCGGGCTTGAGCCGGTAAGCGCCGCCCCCATCGCGGGGGCATGTTTAAAAAACAAATGGCGGTGCTATGCATGAGAAGTAACAGCGGCCCAGCGCGGAAATAATATAAAGTGTTACGTCTGCTGAAGACGGTGGCAGTAGCATTGCATGTTGCCAACAGGTAACGGGCTTAAGTCGGCAAGCCCCGCCCCTGCACAACCCAATTCTATTCAATATATATATATTTAATGTTTGTTTTTGGGTATGGAAGGAAACCCGAGTACCCAGACGAAACCCATGCAAACACGTAGAACTTTAGTGGGATTTGAACCCACGACCCCAGCGCTGCAAGGCTACTGCGCTAACCACTGAGCCACCAAGCTGCCTCTACTGCAATGCCATTTGAATTGGGCATGTGTAAAAAAATGGCGCTGCTATGCCATGAGAAGCAACAACAGACCCAACGCCAAAGGAAATAAGTGTGCGTCTGCTGAAGAGTTGGCAGTAAGCATTGCGTGTTGCCAACTGTACCGGCTTAAGCGGTAAGCCCCGCCCCCCGCACCGACCCTATGCAATGCATTGCATGTGCAAGTGTACCGGGCTTAAGCCGGTAAGCCCCGCCCCATCGCTGTAAGCCCCGCCCCCCGCGCCGACGCTATGCAATGCACTGAATATTGCCAACTGTACCGGGCTTGAGCCGGTTAAGCGCCCGCCCCCATCGCTGTAAGCCCACGCCCCCCGCGCCGACGCTATGCAATGCACTGAATGTTGCCAACTGTACCGGGCTTGAGCCGTGTAAGCGCCGCCCCCATCGCGGTAAGCCCCGCCCCCCCGCGCCGACGCTATGCAATGCACTGAATGTTGACAACTGTACCGGTCTTGAGCCGGTAAGCGGCCGCCCCAATCGCGGTAAGCCCCGCCCCCGCGCCGACGCTATGCAATGCACTGAATATTGCCAACTGTACCGGGCTTGAGCCGGTAAGCACCCGCCCCCCGCGGCGACGCTATGCAATGCACTGAATATTGCCAAACTGTACCGGGCTTGAGCCGGTAAGCGCCGCCCCCATCGCTGTAAGCCCCGCCCCCCGCGCCGACGCTATGCAATGCACTTAATGTTGCCAACTGTACCGGGCTTGAGCCGGTAAGCGCCGCCCCCATCGCGGGGCATGTTTACAAAAAACAAATGGCGGTGCTATGCCATGAGAAGTAACAGCGGCCCCCAGCGCGAAAAATACTAAAGTGTTGCGTCTGCTGAAGATGGTGGCAGTAGGCATTGCATGTTGCCAACAGTACCGGGCTTAAGCCCGGCAAGCCCCGCCCCCTGCACAAAACCAATTCTATTCAATTCACTATATATATATTTAATGTTTGTTTATGGAAGGAAACCCGAGTACCCAGACGAAACCCATGCAAACACGTAGAAACATTAGTGGGATTTGAACCCAAGACCCCAGCGCTGCAAAGCTACTGCGCTAACCACTGAGCCACCGAGCTGCCTCTACTGCAATGCCATTTGAATGGGGGCATGTGTAAAAAAATGGCGCTGCTATGCCATGAGAAGCAACAGCAGACCCAGCGCCAAAGGAAATAAAGTGTGGCGTCATGCTGAAGAGTTGGCAGTAAGCATTGCGTGTTGCCAAACTGTACCGGGCTTAAGCCAGTAAGCCCCGCCCCCCCGCGCCGACCCTATACAATGCATTGCATGTTGCCAAGTGTACCGGGCTAAGCCGGTAAGCCCCGCCCCCATCGCGGTAAGCCACTCCCCCGGCTCAGACGCTATGTAAAGCACTGAATGTTGCCGACTGTACCGGGCTTGAGCCGGTAAGCCCCGCCCCCATCGCTGTAAGCCCCGCCCCCCGCGCCGACGCTATGCAATGCACTGAATATTGCGAACTGTACCGGGCTTGAGCCGGTAAGCCCCGCCCCCCATCGCTGTAAGCCCCGCCCCCCGCGCCGACGCTATGCAATGCACTGAATGTTGCCAACTGTACCGGGCTTGAACCGGTAAGCGCCGCCCCAATCGCGGTAAGCCCCGCCCCCCTCGCCGACGCTATGCAATGCACTGAATATTGCCAACTGTACCGGGCTTGAGCCGGTAAGCGCCGCCCCCATCGCGGTAAGCCCCGCCCCCCGCGCCGACGCTATGCAATGCACTGAATATTGCCAACTGTACCGGGCTTGAGCCGGTAAGCCCCGCCCCCCGCGGCGACGCTATGCAATGCACTGAATATTGCCAACTGTACCGGGCTTGAGCCGGTAAGCGCCGCCCCCATCGCTGTAAGCCCCGCCCCCCGCGCCGACGCTATGCAATGCACTGAATGTTGCCAACTGTACCGGGCTTGAGCCGGTAAGCGCCCGCCCCCATCGCGGGGGCATGTTTAAAAAAACAAATGGCGGTGCTATGCCATGAGAAGTAACAGCGGCCCCAGCGCGAAAAATATTAAAGTGTTACGTCTGCTGAAGAGGTGGCAGTAGGCATTGCATGTTGCCAACAGTAACGGGCTTAAGTCGGCAAGCCCCGCCCCCTGCACAAACCCAATTCTATTCAATATATATATATTTAATGTTTGTTTTTGGGTATGGAAGGAAACCCGAGTACCCAGACGAAACCCATGCAAACACGTAGAACTTTAGTGGGATTTGAACCCACGACCCCAGCGCTGCAAGGCTACTGCGCTAACCACTGAGCCACCAAGCTGCCTCTACTGCAATGCCATTTGAATTGGGGCATGTGTAAAAAAATGGCGCTGCTATGCCATGAGAAGCAACAACAGACCCAACGCAAAGGAAATAAAGTGTTGCGTCTGCTGAAGAGTTGGCAGTAAGCATTGCGTGTTGCCAACTGTACCGGGCTTAAGCCGGTAAGCCCCGCCCCCCGCGCCGACCCTATGCAATGCATTGCATTGCATGTTGCCAAGTGTACCGGGCTTAAGCCGGTAAGCCCCGCCCCCATCGCTGTAAGCCCCGCCCCCCCGCGCCGACGCTATGCAATGCACTTGAATATTGCCAACTGTACCGGGCTTGAGCCGGTAAGCGCCGCCACCATCGCTGTAAGCCCCGCCCCCCGCGCCGACGCTATGCAATGCACTGAATGTTGCCAAACTGTACCGGGCTTGAGCCGGTAAGCGCCGCCCCAATCGCGGTAAGCCCCGCCCCCCGCGCCGACGCTATGCAATGCACTGAATGTTGCCAACTGTACCGGTCTTGAGCCGGTAAGCGCCGCCCCCATCGCGGTAAGCCCCGCCCCCCGCGCCGACGCTATGCAATGCACTGAATATTGCCAACTGTACCGGGCTTGAGCCGGTAAGCCCCGCCCCCCCGCGGCGACGCTATGCAATGCACTGAATATTGCCAACTGTACCGGGCTTGAGCCGGTAAGCGCCGCCCCCATCGCTGTAAGCCCCGCCCCCCGCGCCGACGCTATGCAATGCACTTAATGTTGCCAACTGTACCGGGCTTGAGCCGGTAAGCGCCGCCCCCATCGCGGGGGCATGTTTAAAAAAACAAATGGCGGTGCTATGCCATGAGAAGTAACAGCGGCCCCCAGCGCGAAAAATACTAAAGTGTTGCGTCTGCTGAAGAGGTGGCAGTAGGCATTGCATGTTGCCAACAGTACCGGGCTTAAGTCGGCAAGCCCCGCCCCCTGCACAAACCAATTCTATTCAATTCCCTATATATATATTTAATGTTTGTTTATGGAAGGAAACCCGAGTACCCAGACGAAACCCATGCAAACACGTAGAACATTAGTGGGATTTGAACCCAAGACCCCAGCGCTGCAAAGCTACTGCGCTAACCACTGAGCCACCGAGCTGCCTCTACTGCAATGCCATTTGAATGGGGGCATGTGTAAAAAAATGGCGCTGCTATGCCATGAGAAGCAACAGCAGACCCAGCGCCAAAGGAAATAAAGTGTGGCGTCTGCTGAAGAGGTTGGCAGTAAGCATTGCGTGTTGCCAACTGTACCGGGCTTAAGCCAGTAAGCCCCGCCCCCCGCGCCGACCCTATACAATGCATTGCATGTTGCCAAGTGTACCGGGCTTAAGCCGGTAAGCCCCGCCCCCATCGCGGTAAGCCACTCCCCCGGCTCAGACGCTATGTAAAGCACTGAATGTTGCCGACTGTACCGGGCTTGAGCCGGTAAGCCCCGCCCCCATCGCGGTAAGCCCCGCCCCCCGCGCCGACGCTATGCAATGCACTGAATATTGCGAACTGTACCGGGCTTGAGCCGGTAAGCGCCGCCCCCATCGCTGTAAGCCCCGCCCCCCGCGCCGACGCTATGCAATGCACTGAATGTTGCCAACTGTACCGGGCTTGAACCGGTAAGCGCCGCCCCAATCGCGGTAAGCCCCGCCCCCTCGCCGACGCTATGCAATGCACTGAATATTGCCAACTGTACCGGGCTTGAGCCGGTAAGCGCCGCCCCCATCGCGGTAAGCCCCGCCCCCCCGCGCCGACGCTATGCAATGCACTGAATATTGCCAACTGTACCGGGCTTGAGCCGGTAAGCCCCGCCCCCCGCGGCGACGCTATGCAATGCACTGAATATTGCCAACTGTACCGGGCTTGAGCCGTAAGCGCCGCCCCCATCGCTGTAAGCCCCGCCCCCCGCGCCGACGCTATGCAATGCACTTAATGTTGCCAACTGTACCGGGCTTGAGCCGGTAAGCGCCGCCCCCATCGCGGGGGCATGTTTAAAAAAACAAATGGCGGTGCTATGCCATGAGAAGTAACAGCGGCCCCAGCGCGAAAAATATTAAAGTGTTGCGTCTGCTGAAGAGGTGGCAGTAGGCATTGCATGTTGCCAACAGTAACGGGCTTAAGTCGGCAAGCCCCGCCCCCTGCACAAACCCAATTCTATTCAATATATATATATTTAATGTTTGTTTTTGGGTATGGAAGGAAACCCGAGTACCAAGACGAAACCCATGCAAACACGTAGAACTTTAGTGGGATTTGAACCCACGACCCCAGCGCTGCAAGGCTACTGCGCTAACCACTGAGCCACCAAGCTGCCTCTACTGCAATGCCATTTTGAATTGGGGCATGTGTAAAAAATGGCGCTGCTATGCCATGAGAAGCAACAACAGACCCAGCGCCAAAGGAAATAAAGTGTTGCGTCTGCTGAAGAGTTGGCAGTAAGCATTGCGTGTTGCCAACTGTACCGGGCTTAAGCCGGTAAGCCCCGCCCCCCGCACCGACCCTATGCAATGCATTGCATGTTGCCAAGTGTACCGGGCTTAAGCCGGTAAGCCCCGCCCCCATCGCGGTAAGCCACTCCCCCGGCTCAGACGCTATGTAAAGCACTGAATGTTGCCGACTGTACCGGGCTTGAGCCGGTAAGCCCCGCCCCCATCGCTGTAAGCCCCGCCCCCCGCGCCGACGCTATGCAATGCACTGAATATTGCCAACTGTACCGGGCTTGAGCCGGTAAGCGCCGCCCCCATCGCTGTAAGCCCCGCCCCCGCGCCGACGCTATGCAATGCACTGAATGTTGCCAACTGTACCGGGCTTGAACCGGTAAGCGCCGCCCCAATCGCGGTAAGCCCCGCCCCCCGCGCCGACGCTATGCAATGCACTGAATATTGCCAACTGTACCGGGCTTGAGCCGGTAAGCCCCGCGCCGACGCTATGCAATGCACTGAATATTGCCAACTGTACCGGGCTTGAGCCGGTAAGCGCCGCCCCCATCGCTTTAAGCCCCGCCCCCCGCACCGACGCTATGCAATGCACTGAATGTTGCCAACTGTACCGGGCTTGAGCCGGTAAGCGCCGCCCCCATCGCGGGGGCATGTTTAAAAAAACAAATGGCGGTGCTATGCCATGAGAAGTAACAGCGGCCCCAGCGCGAAAAATATTAAAGTGTTGCGTCTGCTGAAGAGGTGGCAGTAGGCATTGCATGTTGCCAACAGTACCGGGCTTAAGTCGGCAAGCCCCGCCCCCTGCGCAAAACCAATTCTATTCAATTCACTATATATATATATATATATATATTTAATGTTTGTTTATGGAAGGAAACCCGAGTACCCAGACGAAACCCACGCAAACACGTAGACCATTAGTGGGATTTGAACCCACAACCCCAGCGCTGCAAAGCTACTGCGCTAACCACTGAGCCACCGAGCTGCCTCTACTGCAATGCCATTTGAATGGGGGCATGTGTAAAACACTGAATGTTGCCAACTGTACCGGGCTTGAGCCGGTAAGCGCCGCCCCATCGCGGTAAGCCCCGCCCCCCGCGCCGACGCTATGCAATGCACTGAATATTGCCAACTGTACCGGGCTTGAGCCGGTAAGCCCCGCCCCCCGCGGCGACGCTATGCAATGCACTGAATATTGCCAACTGTACCGGGCTTGAGCCGGTAAGCGCCGCCCCCATCGCTGTAAGCCCCGCCCCCCGCGCCGACGCTATGCAATGCACTTAATGTTGCCAACTGTAACCGGGCTTGAGCCGGTAAGCGCCGCCCCCAGCGCGGGGGCATGTTTAAAAAAACAAATGGCGGTGCAATGCCATGAGAAGTAACAGCGGCCCCAGCGCGAAAAATATTAAAGTGTTGCGTCTGCTGAAGAGGCATTGCATGTTGCCAACAGTACCGGGCTTAAGTCGGCAAGCCCCGCCCCTGCACAAACCCAATTCTATTCAATATATATATATATATTTAATGTTTGTTTTTGCGTATGGAAGGAAACCCGAGTACCCAGACGAAACCCATGCAAACACGTAGAACATTAGTGGGATTTAAACCCACGACCCCAGCGCTGCAAGGCTACTGCGCTAACCACTGAGCCACCAAGCTGCCTCTACTGCAATGCCATTTGAATTGGGGCATGTGTAAAAAAATGGCGCTGCTATGCCATGAGAAGCAACAGCAGACCCAGCGCCAAAGGAAATAAAATGTTGCGTCTGCTGAAGAGTTGGCAGTAAGCATTGCGTGTTGCCAACGGTACCGGGCTTAAGCCGGTAAGCCCCGCCCCCCGCACCGACCCTCTGCAATGCATTGCATGTTGCCAAGTGTACCGGGCTTAAGCCGGTAAGCCCCGCCCCCCATCGCGGTAAGCCACTCCCCCGGCTCAGACGCTATGTAAAGCACTGAATGTTGCCGACTGTTACCGGGCTTGAGCCGGTAAGCCCCGCCCCCATCGCTGTAAGCCCCGCCCCCCGCGCCGACGCTATGCAATGCACTGAATATTGCCAACTGTACCGGGCTTGAGCCGGTAAGCGCCGCCCCCATCGCTGTAAGCCCCGCCCCCCGCGCCGACGCTATGCAATGCACTGAATGTTGCCAACTGTACCGGGCTTGAGCCGGTAAGCGCCGCCCCCATCGCGGTAAGCCCCCGCCCCCCGCGCCGACGCTATGCAATGCACTGAATGTTGCCAACTGTACCGGTCTTGAGCCGGTAAGCGCCGCCCCAATCGCGGTAAGCCCCGCCCCCCGCGCCGACGCTATGCAATGCACTGAATGTTGCCAACTGTACCGGTCTTGAGCCGGTAAGCGCCGCCCCCATCGCGGTAAGCCCCGCCCCCCGCGCCGACGCTATGCAATGCACTGAATATTGCCAACTGTACCGGGCTTGAGCCGGTAAGCCCCGCCCCCCGCGCCGACGCTATGCAATGCACTGAATATTGCCAACTGTACCGGGCTTGAGCCGGTAAGCGCCGCCCCCATCGCTGTAAGCCCCGCCCCCCGCGCCGACGCTATGCAATGCACTGAATGTTGCCAACTGTACCGGGCTTGAACCGGTAAGCGCCGCCCCAATCGCGGTAAGCCCCGCCCCCATCGCCGACGCTATGCAATGCACTGAATATTGCCAACTGTACCGGGCTTGAGCCGGTAAGCGCCGCCCCCAATCGCGGTAAGCCCCGCCCCCCGCGGCGACGCTATGCAATGCACTGAATATTGCCAACTGTACCGGGCTTGAGCCGGTAAGCGCCGCCCCCATCGCTGTAAGCCCCGCCCCCGCGCCGACGCTATGCAATGCACTTAATGTTGCCAACTGTACCGGGCTTGAGCCGGTAAGCGCCGCCCCCATCGCGGGGGCATGTTTAAAAAACAAATGGCGGTGCTATGCCATGAGAAGTAACAGCGGCCCCCAGCGCGAAAAATACTAAAGTGTTGCGTCTGCTGAAGAGGTGGCAGTAGGCATTGCATGTTGCCAACAGTACCGGGCTTAAGTCGGCAAGCCCCGCCCCCTGCACAAAACCAATTCTATTCAATTCACTATATATATATTTAATGTTTGTTTATGGAAGGAAACCCGAGTACCCAGACGAAACCCATGCAAACACGTAGAACATTAGTGGGATTGAACCCAAGACCCCAGCGCTGCAAAGCTACTGCGCTAACCACTGAGCCACCGAGCTGCCTCTACTGCAATGCCATTTGAATGGGGGCATGTGTAAAAAAATGGCGCTGCTATGCCTGAGAAGCAACAGCAGACCCAGCGCCAAAGGAAATAAAGTGTGGCGTCTGCTGAAGAGTTGGCAGTAAGCATTGCGTGTTGCCAACTGTACCGGGCTTAAGCCAGTAAGCCCCGCCCCCCGCGCCGACCCTATACAATGCATTGCATGTTGCCAAGTGTACCGGGCTTAAGCCGGTAAGCCCCGCCCCCATCGCGGTAAGCCACTCCCCCGGCTCAGACGCTATGTAAAGCACTGAATGTTGCCGACTGTACCGGGCTTGAGCCGGTAAGCCCCGCCCCCATCGCTGTAAGCCCCGCCCCCCGCGCCGACGCTATGCAATGCACTGAATATTGCGAACTGTACCGGGCTTGAGCCGGTAAGCGCCGCCCCCATCGCTGTAAGCCCCGCCCCCCGCGCCGACGCTATGCAATGCACTGAATGTTGCCAACTGTACCGGGCTTGAACCGGTAAGCGCCGCCCCAATCGCGGTAAGCCCCGCCCCCCTCGCCGACGCTATGCAATGCACTGAATATTGCCAACTGTACCGGGCTTGAGCCGGTAAGCGCCGCCCCCATCGCGGTAAGCCCCGCCCCCCGCGCCGACGCTATGCAATGCACTGAATATTGCCAACTGTACCGGGCTTGAGCCGGTAAGCCCCGCCCCCCGCGGCGACGCTATGCAATGCACTGAATATTGCCAACTGTACCGGGCTTGAGCCGGTAAGCGCCGCCCCCATCGCTGTAAGCCCCGCCCCCCGCGCCGACGCTATGCAATGCACTTAATGTTGCCAACGGTACCGGGCTTGAGCCGGTAAGCGCCGCCCCCATCGCGGGGGCATGTTTTAAAAAAACAAATGGCGGTGCTATGCCATGAGAAGTAACAGCGGCCCCAGCGCGAAAAATATTAAAGTGTTGCGTCTGCTGAAGAGGTGGCAGTAGGCATTGCATGTTGCCAACAGTAACGGGCTTAAGTCGGCAAGCCCCGCCCCCTGCACAAACCCAATTCTATTCAATATATATATATTTAATGTTTGTTTTTGGGTATGGAAGGAAACCCGAGTACCAAGACGAAACCCATGCAAACACGTAGAACTTTAGTGGGATTTGAACCCACGACCCCAGCGCTGCAAGGCTACTGCGCTAACCACTGAGCCACCAAGCTGCCTCTACTGCAATGCCATTTGAATTGGGGCATGTGTAAAAAAATGGCGCTGCTATGCCATGAGAAGCAACAACAGACCCAGCGCCAAAGGAAATAAAGTGTTGCGTCTGCTGAAGAGTTGGCAGTAAGCATTGCGTGTTGCCAACTGTACCGGGCTTAAGCCGGTAAGCCCCGCCCCCCGCACCGACCCTATGCAATGCATTGCATGTTGCCAAGTGTACCGGGCTTAAGCCGGTAAGCCCCGCCCCCATCGCGGTAAGCCACTCCCCCGGCTCAGACGCTATGTAAAGCACTGAATGTTGCCGACTGTACCGGGCTTGAGCCGGTAAGCCCCGCCCCCATCGCTGTAAGCCCCGCCCCCCCGCGCCGACGCTATGCAATGCACTGAATATTGCCAACTGTACCGGGCTTGAGCCGGTAAGCGCCGCCCCCATCGCTGTAAGCCCCGCCCCCGCGCCGACGCTATGCAATGCACTGAATGTTGCCAACTGTACCGGGCTTGAACCGGTAAGCGCCGCCCCCAATCGCGGTAAGCCCCGCCCCCCGCGCCGACGCTATGCAATGCACTGAATATTGCCAACTGTACCGGGCTTGAGCCGGTAAGCCCCGGCCCCCGCGCCGACGCTATGCAATGCACTGAATATTGCCAACTGTACCGGGCTTGAGCCGGTAAGCACCGCCCCCATCGCTGTAAGCCCCGCCCCCCGCACCGACGCTATGCAATGCACTGAATGTTGCCAACTGTACCGGGCTTGAGCCGGTAAGCGCCGCCCCCATCGCGGGGGCATGTTTAAAAAAACAAATGGCGGTGCTATGCCATGAGAAGTAACAGCGGCCCCAGCGCGAAAAATATTAAAGTGTTGCGTCTGCTGAAGAGGTGGCAGTAGGCATTGCATGTTGCCAACAGTAACGGGCTTAAGTCGGCAAGCCCCGCCCCCTGCACAAACCCAATTCTATTCAATATATATATATTTAATGTTTGTTTTTGGGTATGGAAGGAAACCCGAGTACCAAGACGAAACCCATGCAAACACGTAGAACTTTAGTGGGATTTGAACCCACGACCCCAGCGCTGCAAGGCTACTGCGCTAACCACTGAGCCACCAAGCTGCCTCTACTGCAATGCCATTTGAATTGGGGCATGTGTAAAAAAATGGCGCTGCTATGCCATGAGAAGCAACAACAGACCCAGCGCCAAAGGAAATAAAGTGTTGCGTCTGCTGAAGAGTTGGCAGTAAGCATTGCGTGTTGCCAACTGTACCGGGCTTAAGCCGGTAAGCCCCGCCCCCCGCACCGACCCTATGCAATGCATTGCATGTTGCCAAGTGTACCGGGCTTAAGCCGGTAAGCCCCGCCCCCATCGCGGTAAGCCACTCCCCCGGCTCAGACGCTATGTAAAGCACTGAATGTTGCCGACTGTACCGGGCTTGAGCCGGTAAGCCCCGCCCCCATCGCTGTAAGCCCCGCCCCCCCGCGCCGACGCTATGCAATGCACTGAATTTTGCCAACTGTACCGGGCTTGAGCCGGTAAGCGCCGCCCCCATCGCTGTAAGCCCCGCCCCCGCGCCGACGCTATGCAATGCACTGAATGTTGCCAACTGTACCGGGCTTGAACCGGTAAGCGCCGCCCCAATCGCGGTAAGCCCCGCCCCCCGCGCCGACGCTATGCAATGCACTGAATATTGCCAACTGTACCGGGCTTGAGCCGGTAAGCCCCGGCCCCCGCGCCGACGCTATGCAATGCACTGAATATTGCCAACTGTACCGGGCTTGAGCCGGTAAGCACCGCCCCCATCGCTGGAAGCCCCGCCCCCCGCACCGACGCTATGCAATGCACTGAATGTTGCCAACTGTACCGGGCTTGAGCCGGTAAGCGCCGCCCCCATCGCGGGGGCATGTTTAAAAAACAAATGGCGGTGCTATGCCATGAGAAGTAACAGCGGCCCCAGCGTGAAAAATATTAAAGTGTTGCGTCTGCTGAAGAGGTGGCAGTAGGCATTGCATGTTGCCAACAGTACCGGGCTTAAGTCGGCAAGCCCCGCCCCCCCTGCGCAAAACCAATTCTATTCAATTCACTATATATATATATATATTTAATGTTTGTTTATGGAAGGAAACCCGAGTACCCAGACGAAACCCACGCAAACACGTAGACCATTAGTGGGATTTGAACCCACAACCCCAGCGCTGCAAAGCTACTGCGCTAACCACTGAGCCACCGAGCTGCCTCTACTGCAATGCCATTTGAATGGGGGCATGTGTAAAAACACTGAATGTTGCCAACTGTACCGGGCTTGAGCCGGTAAGCGCCGCCCCAATCGCGGTAAGCCCCGCCCCCCGCGCCGACGCTATGCAATGCACTGAATATTGCCAACTGTACCGGGCTTGAGCCGGTAAGCCCCGCCCCCCGCGGCGACGCTATGCAATGCACTGAATATTGCCAACTGTACCGGGCTTGAGCCGGTAAGCGCCGCCCCCATCGCTGTAAGCCCCGCCCCCCGCGCCGACGCTATGCAATGCACTGAATGTTGCCAACTGTACCGGGCTTGAGCCGGTAAGCGCCGCCCCCATCGCGGGGGCATGTTTAAAAAAAACAAATGGCGGTGCTATGCCATGAGAAGTAACAGCGGCCCCAGCGCGAAAAATATTAAAGTGTTGCGTCTGCTGAAGAGGCATTGCATGTTGCCAACAGTACCGGGCTTAAGTCGGCAAGCCCCGCCCCCTGCACAAACCCAATTCTATTCAATATATATATATATATTTAATGTTTGTTTTTGCGTATGGAAGGAAACCCGAGTACCCAGACGAAACCCATGCAAACACGTAGAACATTAGTGGGATTTAAACCCACGACCCCAGCGCTGCAAGGCTACTGCGCTAACCACTGAGCCACCAAGCTGCCTCTACTGCAATGCCATTTGAATTGGGGCATGTGTAAAAAAATGGCGCTGCTATGCCATGAGAAGCAACAGCAGACCCAGCGCCAAAGGAAATAAAATGTTGCGTCTGCTGAAGAGTTGGCAGTAAGCATTGCGTGTTGCCAACGGTACCGGCTTAAGCCGGTAAGCCCCGCCCCCCGCACCGACCCTATGCAATGCATTGCATGTTGCCAAGTGTACCGGGCTTAAGCCGGTAAGCCCCGCCCCCATCGCGGTAAGCCACTCCCCCGGCTCAGACGCTATGTAAAGCACTGAATGTTGCCGACTGTACCGGGCTTGAGCCGGTAAGCCCCGCCCCCATCGCAGTAAGCCCCGCCCCCCCCGCCGACGCGATGCAATGCACTGAATATTGCCAACTGTACCGGGCTTGAGCCGGTAAGCGCCGCCCCCATCGCTGTAAGCCCCGCCCCCCGCGCCGACGCTATGCAATGCACTGAATGTTGCCAACTGTACCGGGCTTGAGCCGGTAAGCGCCGCCCCCCGCGCGGTAAGCCCCGCCCCCCGCGCCGACGCTATGCAATGCACTGAATGTTGCCAACTGTACCGGGCTTGAGCCGGTAAGCGCCGCCCCAATCGCGGTAAGCCCC
Source organism: Dendropsophus ebraccatus (assembly GCF_027789765.1). Classification (NCBI taxonomy): domain Eukaryota; kingdom Metazoa; phylum Chordata; class Amphibia; order Anura; family Hylidae; genus Dendropsophus; species Dendropsophus ebraccatus. The sequence goes on along the minus strand of NW_027210463.1, from coordinate 41,212 downwards.
GCCCCCCGCGCCGACGCTATGCAATGCACTGAATGTTGCCAACTGTACCGGGCTTGAGCCGGTAAGCGCCGCCCCAATCGCGGTAAGCCCCGCCCCCCGCGGCGACGCTATGCAATGCACTGAATATTGCCAACTGTACCGGGCTTGAGCCGGTAAGCCCCGCCCCCCGCGGCGACGCTATGCAATGCACTGAATATTGCCAACTGTACCGGGCTTGAGCCGGTAAGCGCCGCCCCCATCGCTGTAAGCCCCGCCCCCCGCGCCGACGCTATGCAATGCACTGAATGTTGCCAACTGTACCGGGCTTGAACCGGTAAGCGCCGCCCCAATCGCGGTAAGCCCCGCCCCCCTCGCCGACGCTATGCAATGCACTGAATATTGCCAACTGTACCGGGCTTGAGCCGGTAAGCGCCGCCCCCATCGCGGTAAGCCCCGCCCCCCGCGGCGACGCTATGCAATGCACTGAATATTGCCAACTGTACCGGGCTTGAGCCGGTAAGCGCCGCCCCCATCGCTGTAAGCCCCGCCCCCCGCGCCGACGCTATGCAATGCACTTAATGTTGCCAACTGTACCGGGCTTGAGCCGGTAAGCGCCGCCCCCATCGCGGGGGCATGTTTAAAAAAACAAATGGCGGTGCTATGCCATGAGAAGTAACAGCGGCCCCCAGCGCGAAAAATACTAAAGTGTTGCGTCTGCTGAAGAGGTGGCAGTAGGCATTGCATGTTGCCAACAGTACCGGGCTTAAGTCGGCAAGCCCCGCCCCCTGCACAAAACCAATTCTATTCAATTCACTATATATATATTTAATGTTTGTTTATGGAAGGAAACCCGAGTACCCAGACGAAACCCATGCAAACACGTAGAACATTAGTGGGATTTGAACCCAAGACCCCAGCGCTGCAAAGCTACTGCGCTAACCACTGAGCCACCGAGCTGCCTCTACTGCAATGCCATTTGAATGGGGGCATGTGTAAAAAAATGGCGCTGCTATGCCATGAGAAGCAACAGCAGACCCAGCGCCAAAGGAAATAAAGTGTGGCGTCTGCTGAAGAGTTGGCAGTAAGCATTGCGTGTTGCCAACTGTACCGGGCTTAAGCCAGTAAGCCCCGCCCCCCGCGCCGACCCTATACAATGCATTGCATGTTGCCAAGTGTACCGGGCTTAAGCCGGTAAGCCCCGCCCCCATCGCGGTAAGCCACTCCCCCGGCTCAGACGCTATGTAAAGCACTGAATGTTGCCGACTGTACCGGGCTTGAGCCGGTAAGCCCCGCCCCCATCGCTGTAAGCCCCGCCCCCCGCGCCGACGCTATGCAATGCACTGAATATTGCGAACTGTACCGGGCTTGAGCCGGTAAGCGCCGCCCCCATCGCTGTAAGCCCCGCCCCCCGCGCCGACGCTATGCAATGCACTGAATGTTGCCAACTGTACCGGGCTTGAACCGGTAAGCGCCGCCCCAATCGCGGTAAGCCCCGCCCCCCCGCGCCGACGCTATGCAATGCACTGAATATTGCCAACTGTACCGGGCTTGAGCCGGTAAGCGCCGCCCCCATCGCGGTAAGCCCCGCCCCCCGCGCCGACGCTATGCAATGCACTGAATATTGCCAACTGTACCGGGCTTGAGCCGGTAAGCCCCGCCCCCCGCGCCGACGCTATGCAATGCACTGAATATTGCCAACTGTACCGGGCTTGAGCCGGTAAGCGCCGCCCCCATCGCTGTAAGCCCCGCCCCCCGCGCCGACGCTATGCAATGCACTGAATCTTGCCAACTGTACCGGGCTTGAGCCGGTAAGCGCCGCCCCCATCGCGGGGGCATGTTTAAAAAAACAAATGGCGGTGCTATGCCATGAGAAGTAACAGCGGCCCCAGCGCGAAAAATATTAAAGTGTTGCGTCTGCTGAAGAGGTGGCAGTAGGCATTGCATGTTGCCAACAGTACCGGGCTTAAGTCGGCAAGCCCCGCCCCCTGCACAAACCCAATTCTATTCAATATATATATATTTAATGTTTGTTTTTGGGTATGGAAGGAAACCCGAGTACCAAGACGAAACCCATGCAAACACGTAGAACTTTAGTGGGATTTGAACCCACGACCCCAGCGCTGCAAGGCTACTGCGCTAACCACTGAGCCACCAAGCTGCCTCTACTGCAATGCCATTTGAATTGGGGCATGTGTAAAAAAATGGCGCTGCTATGCCATGAGAAGCAACAACAGACCCAGCGCCAAAGGAAATAAAGTGTTGCGTCTGCTGAAGAGTTGGCAGTAAGCATTGCGTGTTGCCAACTGTACCGGGCTTAAGCCGGTAAGCCCCGCCCCCATCGCGGTAAGCCACTCCCCCGGCTCAGACGCTATGTAAAGCACTGAATGTTGCCGACTGTACCGGGCTTGAGCCGGTAAGCCCCGCCCCCATCGCTGTAAGCCCCGCCCCCCGCGCCGACGCTATGCAATGCACTGAATATTGCCAACTGTACCGGGCTTGAGCCGGTAAGCGCCGCCCCCATCGCTGTAAGCCCCGCCCCCGCGCCGACGCTATGCAATGCACTGAATGTTGCCAACTGTACCGGCTTGAACCGGTAAGCGCCGCCCCAATCGCGGTAAGCCCCGCCCCCCGCGCCGACGCTATGCAATGCACTGAATATTGCCAACTGTACCGGGCTTGAGCCGGTAAGCCCCGGCCCCCCGCGCCGACGCTATGCAATGCACTGAATATTGCCAACTGTACCGGGCTTGAGCCGGTAAGCACCGCCCCCATCGCTGTAAGCCCCGCCCCCCGCACCGACGCTATGCAATGCACTGAATGTTGCCAACTGTACCGGGCTTGAGCCGGTAAGCGCCGCCCCCATCGCGGGGGCATGTTTAAAAAAACAAATGGCGGTGCTATGCCATGAGAAGTAACAGCGGCCCCAGCGTGAAAAATATTAAAGTGTTGCGTCTGCTGAAGAGGTGGCAGTAGGCATTGCATGTTGCCAACAGTACCGGGCTTAAGTCGGCAAGCCCCGCCCCCTGCGCAAAACCAATTCTATTCAATTCACTATATATATATATATATTTAATGTTTGTTTATGGAAGGAAACCCGAGTACCCAGACGAAACCCACGCAAACACGTAGACCATTAGTGGGATTTGAACCCACAACCCCAGCGCTGCAAAGCTACTGCGCTAACCACTGAGCCACCGAGCTGCCTCTACTGCAATGCCATTTGAATGGGGGCATGTGTAAAAACACTGAATGTTGCCAACTGTACCGGGCTTGAGCCGGTAAGCGCCGCCCCAATCGCGGTAAGCCCCGCCCCCCGCGCCGACGCTATGCAATGCACTGAATATTGCCAACTGTACCGGGCTTGAGCCGGTAAGCCCCGCCCCCCGCGGCGACGCTATGCAATGCACTGAATATTGCCAACTGTACCGGGCTTGAGCCGGTAAGCGCCGCCCCCATCGCTGTAAGCCCCGCCCCCCGCGCCGACGCTATGCAATGCACTTAATGTTGCCAACTGTACCGGGCTTGAGCCGGTAAGCGCCGCCCCCATCGCGGGGGCATGTTTAAAAAACAAATGGCGGTGCTATGCCATGAGAAGTAACAGCGGCCCCCAGCGCGAAAAATATTAAAGTGTTGCGTCTGCTGAAGAGGCATTGCATGTTGCCAACAGTACCGGGCTTAAGTCGGCAAGCCCCGCCCCCTGCACAAACCCAATTCTATTCAATATATATATATATATTTAATGTTTGTTTTTGCGTATGGAAGGAAACCCGAGTACCCAGACGAAACCCATGCAAACACGTAGAACATTAGTGGGATTTAAACCCACGACCCCAGCGCTGCAAGGCTACTGCGCTAACCACTGAGCCACCAAGCTGCCTCTACTGCAATGCCATTTGAATTGGGGCATGTGTAAAAAAATGGCGCTGCTATGCCATGAGAAGCAACAGCAGACCCAGCGCCAAAGGAAATAAAATGTTGCGTCTGCTGAAGAGTTGGCAGTAAGCATTGCGTGTTGCCAACGGTACCGGGCTTAAGCCGGTAAGCCCCGCCCCCCGCACCGACCCTATGCAATGCATTGCATGTTGCCAAGTGTACCGGGCTTAAGCCGGTAAGCCCCGCCCCCATCGCGGTAAGCCACGCCCCCGGCTCAGACGCTATGTAAAGCACTGAATGTTGCCGACTGTACCGGGCTTGAGCCGGTAAGCCCCGCCCCCTTCGCTGTAAGCCCCGCCCCCCGCGCCGACGCTATGCAATGCACTGAATATTGCCAACTGTACCGGGCTTGAGCCGGTAAGCGCCGCCCCATCGCTGTAAGCCCCGCCCCCCGCGCCGACGCTATGCAATGCACTGAATGTTGCCAACTGTACCGGGCTTGAGCCGGTAAGCGCCGCCCCCATCGCGGTAAGCCCCGCCCCCCGCGCCGACGCTATGCAATGCACTGAATGTTGCCAACTGTACCGGTCTTGAGCCGGTAAGCGCCGCCCCAATCGCGGTAAGCCCGCCCCCCGCGCCGACGCTATGCAATGCACTGAATGTTGCCAACTGTACCGGTCTTGAGCCGGTAAGCGCCGCCCCAATCGCGGTAAGCCCCGCCCCCCGCGCCGACGCTATGCAATGCACTGAATATTGCCAACTGTACCGGGCTTGAGCCGGTAAGCCCCGCCCCCCGCGCCGACGCTATGCAATGCACTGAATATTGCCAACTGTACCGGGCTTGAGCCGGTAAGCGCCGCCCCCAGCGCGGTAAGCCCCGCCCCCCGCGCCGACGCTATGCAATGCACTGAATGTTGCCAACTGTACCGGGCTTGATCCGGTAAGCGCCGCCCCAATCGCGGTAAGCCCCGCCCCCCGCGCCGACGCTATGCAATGCACTGAATATTGCCAACTGTACCGGGCTTGAGCCGGTAAGCGCCGCCCCCATCGCGGTAAGCCCCGCCCCCCGCGGCGACGCTATGCAATGCACTGAATATTGCCAACTGTACCGGGCTTGAGCCGGTAAGCGCCGCCCCCATCGCTGTAAGCCCCGCCCCCCGCGCCGACGCTATGCAATGCACTTAATGTTGCCAACTGTATCGGGCTTGAGCCGGTAAGCGCCGCCCCCATCGCGGGGGCATGTTTAAAAAAACAAATGACGGTGCTATGCCATGAGAAGTAACAGCGGCCCCCAGCGCGAAAAATACTAAAGTGTTGCGTCTGCTGAAGAGGTGGCAGTAGGCATTGCATGTTGCCAACAGTACCGGGCTTAAGTCGGCAAGCCCCGCCCCCTGCACAAAACCAATTCTATTCAATTCACTATATATATATTTAATGTTTGTTTATGGAAGGAAACCCGAGTACCCAGACGAAACCCATGCAAACACGTAGAACATTAGTGGGATTTGAACCCAAGACCCCAGCGCTGCAAAGCTACTGCGCTAACCACTGAGCCACCGAGCTGCCTCTACTGCAATGCCATTTGAATGGGGGCATGTGTAAAAAAATGGCGCTGCTATGCCATGAGAAGCAACAGCAGACCCAGCGCCAAAGGAAATAAAGTGTGGCGTCTGCTGAAGAGTTGGCAGTAAGCATTGCGTGTTGCCAACTGTACCGGGCTTAAGCCAGTAAGCCCCGCCCCCCGCGCCGACCCTATACAATGCATTGCATGTTGCCAAGTGTACCGGGCTTAAGCCGGTAAGCCCCGCCCCCATCGCGGTAAGCCACTCCCCCGGCTCAGACGCTATGTAAAGCACTGAATGTTGCCGACTGTACCGGGCTTGAGCCGGTAAGCCCCGCCCCCATCGCTGTAAGCCCCGCCCCCCGCGCCGACGCTATGCAATGCACTGAATATTGCGAACTGTACCGGGCTTGAGCCGGTAAGCGCCGCCCCCATCGCTGTAAGCCCCGCCCCCCGCGCCGACGCTATGCAATGCACTGAATGTTGCCAACTGTACCGGGCTTGAACCGGTAAGCGCCGCCCCAATCGCGGTAAGCCCCGCCCCCCTCGCCGACGCTATGCAATGCACTGAATATTGCCAACTGTACCGGGCTTGAGCCGGTAAGCGCCGCCCCCATCGCGGTAAGCCCCGCCCCCCGCGCCGACGCTATGCAATGCACTGAATATTGCCAACTGTACCGGGCTTGAGCCGGTAAGCCCCGCCCCCCGCGGCGACGCTATGCAATGCACTGAATATTGCCAACTGTACCGGGCTTGAGCCGGTAAGCGCCGCCCCCATCGCTGTAAGCCCCGCCCCCCGCGCCGACGCTATGCAATGCACTGAATGTTGCCAACTGTACCGGGCTTGAGCCGGTAAGCGCCGCCCCCATCGCGGGGGCATGTTTAAAAAAACAAATGGCGGTGCTATGCCATGAGAAGTAACAGCGGCCCCAGCGCGAAAAATATTAAAGTGTTGCGTCTGCTGAAGAGGTGGCAGTAGGCATTGCATGTTGCCAACAGTAACGGGCTTAAGTCGGCAAGCCCCGCCCCCTGCACAAACCCAATTCTATTCAATATATATATATTTAATGTTTGTTTTTGGGTATGGAAGGAAACCCGAGTACCAAGACGAAACCCATGCAAACACGTAGAACTTTAGTGGGATTTGAACCCACGACCCCCAGCGCTGCAAGGCTACTGCGCTAACCACTGAGCCACCAAGCTGCCTCTACTGCAATGCCATTTGAATTGGGGCATGTGTAAAAAAATGGCGCTGCTATGCCATGAGAAGCAACAACAGACCCAGCGCCAAAGGAAATAAAGTGTTGCGTCTGCTGAAGAGTTGGCAGTAAGCATTGCGTGTTGCCAACTGTACCGGGCTTAAGCCGGTAAGCCCCGCCCCCCGCACCGACCCTATGCAATGCAGTGCATGTTGCCAAGTGTACCGGGCTTAAGCCGGTAAGCCCCGCCCCCATCGCGGTAAGCCACTCCCCCGGCTCAGACGCTATGTAAAGCACTGAATGTTGCCGACTGTACCGGGCTTGAGCCGGTAAGCCCCGCCCCCATCGCTGTAAGCCCCGCCCCCCGCGCCGACGCTATGCAATGCACTGAATATTGCCAACTGTACCGGGCTTGAGCCGGTAAGCGCCGCCCCCATCGCTGTAAGCCCCGCCCCCGCGCCGACGCTATGCAATGCACTGAATGTTGCCAACTGTACCGGGCTTGAACCGGTAAGCGCCGCCCCAATCGCGGTAAGCCCCGCCCCCCGCGCCGACGCTATGCAATTGCACTGAATATTGCCAACTGTACCGGGCTTGAGCCGGTAAGCCCCGGCCCCCGCGCCGACGCTATGCAATGCACTGAATATTGCCAACTGTACCGGGCTTGAGCCGGTAAGCACCGCCCCCATCGCTGTAAGCCCCGCCCCCCGCACCGACGCTATGCAATGCACTGAATGTTGCCAACTGTACCGGGCTTGAGCCGGTAAGCGCCGCCCCCATCGCGGGGGCATGTTTAAAAAAACAAATGGCGGTGCTATGCCATGAGAAGTAACAGCGGCCCCAGCGCGAAAAATATTAAAGTGTTGCGTCTGCTGAAGAGGTGGCAGTAGGCATTGCATGTTGCCAACAGTACCGGGCTTAAGTCGGCAAGCCCCGCCCCCTGCGCAAAACCAATTCTATTCAATTCACTATATATATATATATATATATATATATTTAATGTTTGTTTATGGAAGGAAACCCGAGTACCCAGACGAAACCCACGCAAACACGTAGACCATTAGTGGGATTTGAACCCACAACCCCAGCGCTGCAAAGCTACTGCGCTAACCACTGAGCCACCGAGCTGCCTCTACTGCAATGCCATTTGAATGGGGGCATGTGTAAAAACACTGAATGTTGCCAACTGTACCGGGCTTGAGCCGGTAAGCGCCGCCCCAATCGCGGTAAGCCCCGCCCCCCGCGCCGACGCTATGCAATGCACTGAATATTGCCAACTGTACCGGGCTTGAGCCGGTAAGCCCCGCCCCCCGCGGCGACGCTATGCAATGCACTGAATATTGCCAACTGTACCGGGCTTGAGCCGGTAAGCGCCGCCCCCATCGCTGTAAGCCCCGCCCCCCGCGCCGACGCTATGCAATGCACTTAATGTTGCCAACTGTACCGGGCTTGAGCCGGTAAGCGCCGCCCCCATCGCGGGGGCATGTTTAAAAAACAAATGGCGGTGCTATGCCATGAGAAGTAACAGCGGCCCCAGCGCGAAAAATATTAAAGTGTTGCGTCTGCTGAAGAGGCATTGCATGTTGCCAACAGTACCGGGCTTAAGTCGGCAAGCCCCGCCCCCTGCACAAACCCAATTCTATTCAATATATATATATATATTTAATGTTTGTTTTTGCGTATGGAAGGAAACCCGAGTACCCAGACGAAACCCATGCAAACACGTAGAACATTAGTGGGATTTAAACCCACGACCCCAGCGCTGCAAGGCTACTGCGCTAACCACTGAGCCACCAAGCTGCCTCTACTGCAATGCCATTTGAATTGGGGCATGTGTAAAAAAATGGCGCTGCTATGCCATGAGAAGCACCAGCAGACCCAGCGCCAAAGGAAATAAAATGTTGCGTCTGCTGAAGAGTTGGCAGTAAGCATTGCGTGTTGCCAACGGTACCGGGCTTAAGCCGGTAAGCCCCGCCCCCCGCACCGACCCTATGCAATGCAGTGCATGTTGCCAAGTGTACCGGGCTTAAGCCGGTAAGCCCCGCCCCCAGCGCGGTAAGCCACTCCCCCGGCTCAGACGCTATGTAAAGCACTGAATGTTGCCGACTGTACCGGGCTTGAGCCGGTAAGCCCCGCCCCCATCGCTGTAAGCCCCGCCCCCCGCGCCGACGCTATGCAATGCACTGAATATTGCCAACTGTACCGGGCTTGAGCCGGTAAGCGCCGCCCCCATCGCTGTAAGCCCCGCGCCCCGCGCCGACGCTATGCAATGCACTGAATGTTGCCAACTGTACCGGGCTTGAGCCGGTAAGCGCCGCCCCCATCGCGGTAAGCCCCGCCCCCCGCGCCGACGCTATGCAATGCACTGAATGTTGCCAACTGTACCGGTCTTGAGCCGGTAAGCGCCGCCCCAATCGCGGTAAGCCCCGCCCCCCGCGCCGACGCTATGCAATGCACTAAATGTTGCCAACTGTACCGGTCTTGAGCCGGTAAGCGCCGCCCCAATCGCGGTAAGCCCCGCCCCCCGCGCCGACGCTATGCAATGCACTGAATATTGCCAACTGTATCGGGCTTGAGCCGGTAAGCCCCGCCCCCCGCGGCGACGCTATGCAATGCACTGAATATTGCCAACTGTACCGGGCTTGAGCCGGTAAGCGCCGCCCCCATCGCTGTAAGCCCCGCCCCCCCGCGCCGACGCTATGCAATGCACTTAATGTTGCCAACTGTACCGGGCTTGAGCCGGTAAGCGCCGCCCCCATCGCGGGGGCATGTTTAAAAAAACAAATGGCGGTGCTATGCCATGAGAAGTAACAGCGGCCCCAGCGCGAAAAATACTAAAGTGTTGCGTCTGCTGAAGAGGTGGCAGTAGGCATTGCATGTTGCCAACAGTACCGGGCTTAAGTCGGCAAGCCCCGCCCCCTGCACAAAACCAATTCTATTCAATTCACTATATATATATATTTAATGTTTGTTTATGGAAGGAAACCCGAGTACCCAGACGAAACCCATGCAAACACGTAGAACATTAGTGGGATTTGAACCCAAGACCCCAGCGCTGCAAAGCTACTGCGCTAACCACTGAGCCACCGAGCTGCCTCTACTGCAATGCCATTTGAATGGGGGCATGTGTAAAAAAATGGCGCTGCTATGCCATGAGAAGCAACAGCAGACCCAGCGCCAAAGGAAATAAAGTGTGGCGTCTGCTGAAGAGTTGGCAGTAAGCATTGCGTGTTGCCAACTGTACCGGGCTTAAGCCAGTAAGCCCCGCCCCCCGCGCCGACCCTATACAATGCATTGCATGTTGCCAAGTGTACCGGGCTTAAGCCGGTAAGCCCCGCCCCCATCGCGGTAAGCCACTCCCCCGGCTCAGACGCTATGTAAAGCACTGAATGTTGCCGACTGTACCGGGCTTGAGCCGGTAAGCCCCGCCCCCATCGCTGTAAGCCCCGCCCCCCGCGCCGACGCTATGCAATGCACTGAATATTGCGAACTGTACCGGGCTTGAGCCGGTAAGCGCCGCCCCCATCGCTGTAAGCCCCGCCCCCCGCGCCGACGCTATGCAATGCACTGAATGTTGCCAACTGTACCGGGCTTGAACCGGTAAGCGCCGCCCCAATCGCGGTAAGCCCCGCCCCCCTCGCCGACGCTATGCAATGCACTGAATATTGCCAACTGTACCGGGCTTGAGCCGGTAAGCGCCGCCCCCATCGCGGTAAGCCCCGCCCCCCGCGCCGACGCTATGCAATGCACTGAATATTGCCAACTGTACCGGGCTTGAGCCGGTAAGCCCCGCCCCCCGCGGCGACGCTATGCAATGCACTGAATATTGCCAACTGTACCGGGCTTGAGCCGGTAAGCGCCGCCCCCATCGCTGTAAGCCCCGCCCCCCGCGCCGACGCTATGCAATGCACTTAATGTTGCCAACTGTACCGGGCTTGAGCCGGTAAGCGCCGCCCCCATCGCGGGGGCATGTTTAAAAAAACAAATGGCGGTGCTATGCCATGAGAAGTAACAGCGGCCCCAGCGCGAAAAATATTAAAGTGTTACGTCTGCTGAAGAGGTGGCAGTAGGCATTGCATGTTGCCAACAGTAACGGGCTTAAGTCGGCAAGCCCCGCCCCCTGCACAAACCCAATTCTATTCAATATATATATATTTAATGTTTGTTTTTGGGTATGGAAGGAAACCCGAGTACCCAGACGAAACCCATGCAAACACGTAGAACTTTAGTGGGATTTGAACCCACGACCCCAGCGCTGCAAGGCTACTGCGCTAACCACTGAGCCACCAAGCTGCCTCTACTGCAATGCCATTTGAATTGGGGCATGTGTAAAAAAATGGCGCTGCTATGCCATGAGAAGCAACAACAGACCCAACGCCAAAGGAAATAAAGTGTTGCGTCTGCTGAAGAGTTGGCAGTAAGCATTGCGTGTTGCCAACTGTACCGGGCTTAAGCCGGTAAGCCCCGCCCCCCGCACCGACCCTATGCAATGCATTGCATGTTGCCAAGTGTACCGGGCTTGAGCCGGTAAGCGCCGCCCCCATCGCTGTAAGCCCCGCCCCCCGCGCCGACGCTATGCAATGCACTGAATATTGCCAACTGTACCGGGCTTGAGCCGGTAAGCGCCGCCCCCATCGCTGTAAGCCCCGCCCCCCGCGCCGACGCTATGCAATGCACTGAATGTTGCCAACTGTACCGGGCTTGAGCCGGTAAGCGCCGCCCCCATCGCGGTAAGCCCCGCCCCCCGCGCCGACGCTATGCAATGCACTGAATGTTGCCAACTGTACCGGTCTTGAGCCGGTAAGCGCCGCCCCAATCGCGGTAAGCCCCGCCCCCCGCGCCGACGCTATGCAATGCACTGAATATTGCCAACTGTACCGGGCTTGAGCCGGTAAGCCCCGCCCCCCGCGGCGACGCTATGCAATGCACTGAATATTGCCAACTGTACCGGGCTTGAGCCGGTAAGCGCCGCCCCCATCGCTGTAAGCCCCGCCCCCCGCGCCGACGCTATGCAATGCACTTAATGTTGCCAACTGTACCGGGCTTGAGCCGGTAAGCGCCGCCCCCATCGCGGGGGCATGTTTAAAAAAACAAATGGCGGTGCTATGCCATGAGAAGTAACAGCGGCCCCAGCGCGAAAAATACTAAAGTGTTGCGTCTGCTGAAGAGGTGGCAGTAGGCATTGCATGTTGCCAACAGTACCGGGCTTAAGTCGGCAAGCCCCGCCCCCTGCACAAAACCAATTCTATTCAATTCACTATATATATATTTAATGTTTGTTTATGGAAGGAAACCCGAGTACCCAGACGAAACCCATGCAAACACGTAGAACATTAGTGGGATTTGAACCCAAGACCCCAGCGCTGCAAAGCTACTGCGCTAACCACTGAGCCACCGAGCTGCCTCTACTGCAATGCCATTTGAATGGGGGCATGTGTAAAAAAATGGCGCTGCTATGCCATGAGAAGCAACAGCAGACCCAGCGCCAAAGGAAATAAAGTGTGGCGTCTGCTGAAGAGTTGGCAGTAAGCATTGCGTGTTGCCAACTGTACCGGGCTTAAGCCAGTAAGCCCCGCCCCCCGCGCCGACCCTATACAATGCATTGCATGTTGCCAAGTGTACCGGGCTTAAGCCGGTAAGCCCCGCCCCCATCGCGGTAAGCCACTCCCCCGGCTCAGACGCTATGTAAAGCACTGAATGTTGCCGACTGTACCGGGCTTGAGCCGGTAAGCCCCGCCCCCATCGCTGTAAGCCCCCCCCCCCGCGCCGACGCTATGCAATGCACTGAATATTGCCAACTGTACCGGGCTTGAGCCGGTAAGCGCCGCCCCCATCGCTGTAAGCCCCGCCCCCCGCGCCGACGCTATGCAATGCACTGAATTTTGCCAACTGTACCGGGCTTGAACCGGTAAGCGCCGCCCCAATCGCGGTAAGCCCCGCCCCCCTCGCCGACGCTATGCAATGCACTGAATATTGCCAACTGTACCGGGCTTGAGCCGGTAAGCGCCGCCCCCATCGCGGTACGCCCCGCCCCCCGCGCCGACGCTATGCAATGCACTGAATATTGCCAACTGTACCGGGCTTGAGCCGGTAAGCCCCGCCCCCCGCGCCGACGCTATGCAATGCACTGAATATTGCCAACTGTACCGGGCTTGAGCCGGTAAGCGCCGCCCCCATCGCTGTAAGCCCCGCCCCCCGCGCCGACGCTATGCAATGCACTTAATGTTGCCAACTGTACCGGGCTTGAGCCGGTAAGCGCCGCCCCCATCGCGGGGGCATGTTTAAAAAAACAAATGGCGGTGCTATGCCATGAGAAGTAACAGCGGCCCCAGCGCGAAAAATATTAAAGTGTTGCGTCTGCTGAAGAGGTGGCAGTAGGCATTGCATGTTGCCAACAGTAACGGGCTTAAGTCGGCAAGCCCCGCCCCCTGCACAAACCCAATTCTATTCAATATATATATATTTAATGTTTGTTTTTGGGTATGGAAGGAAACCCGAGTACCAAGACGAAACCCATGCAAACACGTAGAACTTTAGTGGGATTTGAACCCACGACCCCAGCGCTGCAAGGCTACTGCGCTAACCACTGAGCCACCAAGCTGCCTCTACTGCAATGCCATTTGAATTGGGGCATGTGTAAAAAAATGGCGCTGCTATGCCATGAGAAGCAACAACAGACCCAGCGCCAAAGGAAATAAAGTGTTGCGTCTGCTGAAGAGTTGGCAGTAAGCATTGCGTGTTGCCAACTGTAGCGGGCTTAAGCCGGTAAGCCCCGCCCCCCGCACCGACCCTATGCAATGCATTGCATGTTGCCAAGTGTACCGGGCTTAAGCCGGTAAGCCCCGCCCCCATCGCGGTAAGCCACTCCCCCGGCTCAGACGCTATGTAAAGCACTGAATGTTGCCGACTGTACCGGGCTTGAGCCGGTAAGCCCCGCCCCCATCGCTGTAAGCCCCGCCCCCCGCGCCGACGCTATGCAATGCACTGAATATTGCCAACTCTACCGGGCTTGAGCCGGTAAGCGCCGCCCCCATCGCTGTAAGCCCCGCCCCCCGCGCCGACGCTATGCAATGCACTGAATGTTGCCAACTGTACCGGGCTTGAACCGGTAAGCGCCGCCCCAATCGCGGTAAGCCCCGCCCCCCGCGCCGACGCTATGCAATGCACTGAATATTGCCAACTGTACCGGGCTTGAGCCGGTAAGCCCCGGCCCCCGCGCCGACGCTATGCAATGCACTGAATATTGCCAACTGTACCGGGCTTGAGCCGGTAAGCACCGCCCCCATCGCTGTAAGCCCCGCCCCCCGCACCGACGCTATGCAATGCACTGAATGTTGCCAACTGTACCGGGCTTGAGCCGGTAAGCGCCGCCCCCATCGCGGGGGCATGTTTAAAAAACAAATGGCGGTGCTATGCCATGAGAAGTAACAGCGGCCCCAGCGTGAAAAATATTAAAGTGTTGCGTCTGCTGAAGAGGTGGCAGTAGGCATTGCATGTTGCCAACAGTACCGGGCTTAAGTCGGCAAGCCCCGCCCCCTGCGCAAAACCAATTCTATTCAATTCACTATATATATATATTTAATGTTTGTTTATGGAAGGAAACCCGAATACCCAGACGAAACCCACGCAAACACGTAGACCATTAGTGGGATTTGAACCCACAACCCCAGCGCTGCAAAGCTACTGCGCTAACCACTGAGCCACCGAGCTGCCTCTACTGCAATGCCATTTGAATGGGGGCATGTGTAAAAACACTGAATGTTGCCAACTGTACCGGGCTTGAGCCGGTAAGCGCCGCCCCAATCGCGGTAAGCCCCGCCCCCCGCGCCGACGCTATGCAATGCACTGAATATTGCCAACTGTACCGGGCTTGAGCCGGTAAGCCCCGCCCCCCGCGGCGACGCTATGCAATGCACTGAATATTGCCAACTGTACCGGGCTTGAGCCGGTAAGCGCCGCCCCCATCGCTGTAAGCCCCGCCCCCCGCGCCGACGCTATGCAATGCACTTAATGTTGCCAACTGTACCGGGCTTGAGCCGGTAAGCGCCGCCCCCATCGCGGGGGCATGTTTAAAAAAACAAATGGCGGTGCTATGCCATGAGAAGTAACAGCGGCCCCAGCGCGAAAAATATTAAAGTGTTGCGTCTGCTGAAGAGGCATTGCATGTTGCCAACAGTACCGGGCTTAAGTCGGCAAGCCCCGCCCCCTGCACAAACCCAATTCTATTCAATATATATATATATATTTAATGTTTGTTTTTGCGTATGGAAGGAAACCCGAGTACCCAGACGAAACTCATGCAAACACGTAGAACATTAGTGGGATTTAAACCCACGACCCCAGCGCTGCAAGGCTACTGCGCTAACCACTGAGCCACCAAGCTGCCTCTACTGCAATGCCATTTGAATTGGGGCATGTGTAAAAAAATGGCGCTGCTATGCCATGAGAAGCAACAGCAGACCCAGCGCCAAAGGAAATAAAGTGTTGCGTCTGCTGAAGAGTTGGCAGTAAGCATTGCGTGTTGCCAACGGTACCGGGCTTAAGCCGGTAAGCCCCGCCCCCCCGCACCGACCCTATGCAATGCATTGCATGTTGCCAAGTGTACCGGGCTTAAGCCGGTAAGCCCCGCCCCCATCGCGGTAAGCCACTCCCCCGGCTCAGACGCTATGTAAAGCACTGAATGTTGCCGACTGTACCGGGCTTGAGCCGGTAAGCCCCGCCCCCATCGCTGTAAGCCCCGCCCCCCGCGCCGACGCTATGCAATGCACTGAATATTGCCAACTGTACCGGGCTTGAGCCGGTAAGCGCCGCCCCCATCGCTGTAAGCCCGCCCCCCCGCGCCGACGCTATGCAATGCACTGAATGTTGCCAACTGTACCGGGCTTGAGCCGGTAAGCGCCGCCCCCCTCGCGGTAAGCCCGCCCCCCGCGCCGACGCTATGCAATGCACTGAATGTTGCCAACTGTACCGGTCTTGAGCCGGTAAGCGCCGCCCCAATCGCGGTAAGCCCCGCCCCCCGCGCCGACGCTATGCAATGCACTGAATATTGCCAACTGTACCGGGCTTGAGCCGGTAAGCCCCGCCCCCCGCGCCGACGCTATGCAATGCACTGAATATTGCCAACTGTACCGGGCTTGAGCCGGTAAGCGCCGCCCCCATCGCTGTAAGCCCCGCCCCCCGCGCCGACGCTATGCAATGCACTTAATGTTGCCAACTGTACCGGGCTTGAGCCGGTAAGCGCCGCCCCCATCGCGGGGGCATGTTTAAAAAAACAAATGGCGGTGCTATGCCATGAGAAGTAACAGCGGCCCCAGCGCGAAAAATACTAAAGTGTTGCGTCTGCTGAAGAGGTGGCAGTAGGCATTGCATGTTGCCAACAGTACCGGGCTTAAGTCGGCAAGCCCCGCCCCCTGCACAAAACCAATTCTATTCAATTCACTATATATATATATTTAATGTTTGTTTATGGAAGGAAACCCGAGTACCAGACGAAACCCATGCAAACACGTAGAACATTAGTGGGATTTGAACCCAAGACCCCAGCGCTGCAAAGCTACTGCGCTAACCACTGAGCCACCGAGCTGCCTCTACTGCAATGCCATTTGAATGGGGGCATGTGTAAAAAAATGGCGCTGCTATGCCATGAGAAGCAACAGCAGACCCAGCGCCAAAGGAAATAAAGTGTGGCGTCTGCTGAAGAGTTGGCAGTAAGCATTGCGTGTTGCCAACTGTACCGGGCTTAAGCCAGTAAGCCCCGCCCCCCGCGCCGACCCTATACAATGCATTGCATGTTGCCAAGTGTACCGGGCTTAAGCCGGTAAGCCCCGCCCCCATCGCGGTAAGCCACTCCCCCGGCTCAGACGCTATGTAAAGCACTGAATGTTGCCGACTGTACCGGGCTTGAGCCGGTAAGCCCGCCCCCATCGCTGTAAGCCCCGCCCCCCGCGCCGACGCTATGCAATGCACTGAATATTGCGAAACTGTACCGGGCTTGAGCCGGTAAGCGCCGCCCCCATCGCTGTAAGCCCCGCCCCCCGCGCCGACGCTATGCAATGCACTGAATGTTGCCAACTGTACCGGGCTTGAACCGGTAAGCGCCGCCCCAATCGCGGTAAGCCCCGCCCCCCCTCGCCGACGCTATGCAATGCACTGAATATTGCCAACTGTACCGGGCTTGAGCCGGTAAGCGCCGCCCCCATCGCGGTAAGCCCCGCCCCCCGCGCCGACGCTATGCAATGCACTGAATATTGCCAACTGTACCGGGCTTGAGCCGGTAAGCCCCGCCCCCCCGCGGCGACGCTATGCAATGCACTGAATATTGCCAACTGTACCGGGCTTGAGCCGGTAAGCGCCGCCCCCATCGCTGTAAGCCCCGCCCCCCGCGCCGACGCTATGCAATGCACTGAATGTTGCCAACTGGACCGGGCTTGAGCCGGTAAGCGCCGCCCCCATCGCGGGGGCATGTTTAAAAAAACAAATGGCGGTGCTATGCCATAAGAAGTAACAGCGGCCCCAGCGCGAAAAATATTAAAGTGTTGCGTCTGCTGAAGAGGTGGCAGTAGGCATTGCATGTTGCCAACAGTAACGGGCTTAAGTTCGGCAAGCCCCGCCCCTGCACAAACCCAATTCTATTCAATATATATATATTTAATGTTTGTTTTTGGGTATGGAAGGAAACCCGAGTACCCAGACGAAACCCATGCAAACACGTAGAACTTTAGTGGGATTTGAACCCACGACCCCAGCGCTGCAAGGCTACTGCGCTAACCACTGAGCCACCAAGCTGCCTCTACTGCAATGCCATTTGAATTGGGGCATGTGTAAAAAAATGGCGCTGCTATGCCATGAGAAGCAACAACAGACCCAACGCCAAAGGAAATAAAGTGTTGCGTCTGCTGAAGAGTTTGGCAGTAAGCATTGCGTGTTGCCAACTGTACCGGGCTTAAGCCGGTAAGCCCCGCCCCCCGCACCGACCCTATGCAATGCAGTGCATGTTGCCAAGTGTACCGGGCTTGAGCCGGTAAGCGCCGCCCCCCATCGCTGTAAGCCCCGCCCCCCGCGCCGACGCTATGCAATGCACTGAATATTGCCAACTGTACCGGGCTTGAGCCGGGAAGCGCCGCCCCCAGCGCTGTAAGCCCCGCCCCCCGCGCCGACGCTATGCAATGCACTGAATGTTGCCAACTGTACCGGCTTGAGCCGGTAAGCGCCGCCCCCATCGCGGTAAGCCCCGCCCCCCCCGCCGACGCTATGCAATGCACTGAATGTTGCCAACTGTACCGGTCTTGAGCCGGTAAGCGCCGCCCCAATCGCGGTAAGCCCCGCCCCCCGCGCCGACGCTATGCAATGCACTGAATATTGCCAACTGTACCGGGCTTGAGCCGGTAAGCCCCGCCCCCCGCGCCGACGCTATGCAATGCACTGAATATTGCCAACTGTACCGGGCTTGCGCCGGTTTGCGCCGCCCCCATCGCTGTAAGCCCCTCCCCCCGCGCCGACGCTATGCAATGCACTTAATGTTGCCAACTGTACCGGGCTGAGCCGGTAAGCGCCCGCCCCCATCGCGGGGGCATGTTTAAAAAAAACAAATGGCGGTGCTATGCCATGAGAAGTAACAGCGGCCCCAGCGCGAAAAATACTAAAGTGTTGCGTCTGCTGAAGAGGTGGCAGTAGGCATTGCATGTTTGCCAACAGTACCGGGCTTAAGTCGGCAAGCCCCGCCCCTGCACAAAACCAATTCTATTCAATTCACTATATATATATTTAATGTTTGTTTATGGAAGGAAACCCGAGTACCCAGACGAAACCCATGCAAACACGTAGAACATTAGTGGGATTTGAACCCAAGACCCCAGCGCTGCAAAGCTACTGCGCTAACCACTGAGCCACCGAGCTGCCTCTACTGCAAGGCATTTGAATGGGGGCATGTGTAAAAAATGGCGCTGCTATGCCATGAGAAGCAACAGCAGACCCAGCGCCAAAGGAAATAAAGTGTGGCGTCTGCTGAAGAGTTGGCAGTAAGCATTGCGTGTTGCCAACTGTACCGGGCTTAAGCCAGTAAGCCCCGCCCCCCGCGCCGACCCTATACAATGCATTGCATGTTGCCAAGTGTACCGGGCTTAAGCCGGTAAGCCCCGCCCCCATCGCGGTAAGCCACTCCCCCGGCTCAGACGCTATGTAAAGCACTGAATGTTGCCGACTGTACCGGGCTTGAGCCGGTAAGCCCCGCCCCCATCGCTGTAAGCCCCGCCCCCCCGCCGCCGACGCTATGCAATGCACTGAATATTGCGAACTGTACCGGGCTTGAGCCGGTAAGCGCCGCCCCCATCGCTGTAAGCCCCGCCCCCCCGCGCCGACGCTATGCAATGCACTGAATGTTGCCAACTGTACCGGGCTTGAACCGGTAAGCGCCGCCCCAATCGCGGTAAGCCCCGCCCCCCTCGCCGACGCTATGCAATGCACTGAATATTGCCAACTGTACCGGGCTTGAGCCGGTAAGCGCCGCCCCCATCGCGGTAAGCCCCGCCCCCCGCGCCGACGCTATGCAATGCACTGAATATTGCCAACTGTACCGGGCTTGAGCCGGTAAGCCCCGCCCCCCGCGGCGACGCTATGCAATGCACTGAATATTGCCAACTGTACCGGGCTTGAGCCGGTAAGCGCCGCCCCCATCGCTGTAAGCCCCGCCCCCCGCGCCGACGCTATGCAATGCACTGAATGTTGCCAACTGTACCGGGCTTGAGCCGGTAAGCGCCGCCCCCCATCGCGGGGGGCATGTTTAAAAAAACAAATGGCGGTGCTATGCCATGAGAAGTAACAGCCGGCCCCAGCGCGAAAAAATATTAAAGTGTTGCGTCCTGCTGAAGAGGTGGCAGTAGGCATTGCATGTTGCCAACAGTAACGGGCTTAAGTCGGCAAGCCCGCCCCCTGCACAAACCCAATTCTATTCAATATATATATATTTAATGTTGTTTTTGGGTATGGAAGGAAACCCGAGTACCAAGACGAAACCCATGCAAACACGTAGAACTTTAGTGGGATTTGAACCCACGACCCCAGCGCTGCAAGGCTACTGCGCTAACCACTGAGCCACCAAGCTGCCTCTACTGCAATGCCATTTGAATTGGGGCATGTGTAAAAAAATGGCGCTGCTATGCCATGAGAAGCAACAACAGACCCAGCGCCAAAGGAAATAAAGTGTTGCGTCTGCTGAAGAGTTGGCAGTAAGCATTGCATGTTGCCAACTGTACCGAGCTTAAGCCGGTAAGCCCCGCCCCCCCCGCACCGACCCTATGCAATGCATTGCATGTTGCCAAGTGTACCGGGCTTAAGCCGGTAAGCCCCGCCCCCATCGCGGTAAGCCACTCCCCCGGCTCAGACGCTATGTAAAGCACTGAATGTTGCCGACTGTACCGGGCTTGAGCCGGTAAGCCCCGCCCCCCACGCTGTAAGCCCCGCCCCCCGCGCCGACGCTATGCAATGCACTGAATATTGCCAACTGTACCGGGCTTGAGCCGGTAAGCGCCCGCCCCCATCGCTGTAAGCCCCGCCCCCCGCGCCGACGCTATGCAATGCACTGAATGTTGCCAACTGTACCGGGCTTGAACCGGTAAGCGCCGCCCCAATCGCGGTAAGCCCCGCCCCCCGCGCCGACGCTATGCAATGCACTGAATATTGCCAACTGTACCGGGCTTGAGCCGGTAAGCCCCGCCCCCCGCGCCGACGCTATGCAATGCACTGAATATTGCCAACTGTACCGGGCTTGAGCCGGTAAGCACCGCCCCCATCGCTGTAAGCCCCGCCCCCGCACCGACGCTATGCAATGCACTGAATGTTGCCAACTGTACCGGGCTGAGCCGGTAAGCGCCGCCCCCATCGCGGGGGCATGTTTAAAAAACAAATGGCGGTTGCTAGCCATGAGAAGTAACAGCGGCCCCAGCGTGAAAAAATATTAAAGTGTTGCGTCTGCTGAAGAGGTGGCAGTAGGCATGCATGTTGCCAACAGTACCGGGCTTAATGTCGGCAAGCCCCGCCCCCTGCGCAAAACCAATTCTATTCAATTCACTATATATATATATTTAATGGTTTGTTTATGGAAGGAACCCGAATACCCAGACGAAACCCCACGCAAACACGTAGACCATTAGTGGGATTTGAACCCACAACCCCAGCGCTGCAAAGCTACTGCGCTAACCACTGAGCCACCGAGCTGCCTCTACTGCAATGCCATTTGAATGGGGGCATGTGTAAAACACTGAATGTTGCCAACTGTACCGGGCTTGAGCCCGGTAAGCGCCCGCCCCAATCGCGGTAAGCCCCGCCCCCGCGCCGACGCTATGCAATGCACTGAATATTGCCAACTGTACCGGGCTTGAGCCGGTAAGCCCCGCCCCCCGCGGCGACGCTATGCAATGCACTGAATATTGCCAACTGTACCGGGCTTTGAGCCGGTAAGCGCCGCCCCCATCGCTGTAAGCCCCGCCCCCCGCGCCGACGCTATGCAATGCACTTAATGTTGCCAACTGTACCGGGCTTGAGCCGGTAAGCGCCGCCCCCATCGGGGGGCATGTTTAAAAAAACAATGGCGGTGCTATGCCATGAGAAGTAACAGCGGCCCCAGCGCGAAAAATATTAAAGTGTTGCGTCTGCTGAAGAGGCATTGCATGTTGCCAACAGTACCGGGCTTAAGTCGGCAAGCCCCGCCCCCTGCACAAACCAATTCTATTCAATTATATATATATATTTAATGTTTGTTTTTGGTATTGAGGAAACCCGAGTACCCAGACGAAACCCATGCAAACACGTAGAACTTAGTGGGATTTGAACCCACGACCCCAGCGCTGCAAGGCTACTGCGCTAACCACTGAGCCACCAAGCTGCCTCTACTGCAATGCCATTTGAATTGGGGCATGTGTAAAAAAATGGCGCTGCTATGCCATGAGAAGCAACAGCAGACCCAGCGCCAAGGAAATAAGTGTTGCGTCTGCTGAAGAGTTGGCAGTAAGCATTGCGTGTTGCCAACTGTACCGGGCTTAAGCCGGTAAGCCCCGCCCCCCGCACCGACCTATGCAATGCATTGCATGTTGCCAAGTGTACCGGGCTTAAGCCGGTAAGCCCCGCCCCCATCGCGGTAAGCCACTCCCCCGGCTCAGACGCTATGTAAAGCACTTGAATGTTGCCGACTGTACCGGGCTTGAGCCGGTAAGCCCCGCCCCCATCGCTGTAAGCCCCCCCCCCCCCGCCGACGCTATGCAATGCACTGAATATTGCCAACTGTACGGGCTTGAGCCGGTACGCGCCGCCCCCATCGCTGTAAGCCCCCGCCCCCCGCGCCGACGCTATGCAATTGCACTGAATGTTGCCAACTGTACCGGGCTTGAGCCGGTAAGCGCCGCCCCCATCGCGGTAAGCCCCGCCCCCCGCGCCGACGCTATGCCAATGCACTGAATGTTGCCAACTGTACCGGTCTTGAGCCGGTAAGCGCCGCCCCAATCGCGGTAAGCCCCCGCCCCCCCGCGCCGACGCTATGCAATGCACTGAATATTGCCAACTGTACCGGGCTTGAGCCGGTGTTAAGCCCCGCCCCCCGCGGCGACGCTATGCAATGCACTGAATATTGCCAACTGTACCGGGCTTGAGCCGGTAAGCCCCGCCCCCATCGCTGTAAGCCCCGCCCCCCGCTTCCGACGCTATGCAATGCACTTAATGTTGCCAACTGTACCGGGCTTGAGCCGGTAAGCGCCGCCCCCATCGCGGGGGCATTTTTAAAAAACAAATGGCGGTGCTATGCCATGAGAAGTAACATGCGGCCCCAGCGCGAAAAATACTAAAGTGTTGCGTCTGCTGAAGAGGTGGCAGTAGGCATTGCATGTTGCCAACAGTACCGGGCTTAAGTCGGGCAAGCCCCGCCCCTGCACAAAACCAATTCTATTCAATTCACTATATAATATATTTAATGTTTGTTTATGGAAGGAAACCCGAGTACCCAGACGAAACCCATGCAAACACGTAGAACATTAGTGGGATTTGAACCCAAGACCCCAGCGCTGCAAAGCTACTGCGCTAACCACTGAGCCACGAGCTGCCTCTACTGCCAATGCCATTGAATGGGGGCATGTGTAAAAAAAATGGCGCTGCTATGCCATGAGAAGCAACAGCAGACCCAGCGCCAAAGGAAATAAAGTGTGGCGTCTGCTGAAGAGTTGGCAGTAAGGCATTGCGTGTTGCCAACTGTACCGGGCTTAAGCCAGTAAGCCCCGCCCCCCGCGCCGACCCTATACAATGCATTGCATGTTGCCAAGTGTACCGGGCTTAAGCCGGTAAGCCCCGCCCCCATCGCGGTAAGCCACTCCCCCGGCTCAGACGCTATGTAAAGCACTGAATGTTGCCGACTGTACCGGGCTTGAGCCGGTAAGCCCCGCCCCCATCGCGGTAAGCCCCGCCCCCCGCGCCGACGCGATGCAATGCACTGAATATGCCAACTGTACCGGGCTTGAGCCGGTAAGCGCCGCCCCCCACGCGGTAAGCCCCGCCCCCCGCGCCGACGCTATGCAATGCACGGAATGTTGCCAACTGTACCGGGCTTGAACCGGTAAGCGCCGCCCAATCGCGGTAAGCCCCCGCCCCCCGCGCCGACGCTATGCAATGCACTGAATGTTGCCAACTGTACCGGGCTTGAGCCGGTAAGCGCCGCCCCCATCGCGGTAAGCCCCGCCCCCCGCGCCGACGCTATGCAATGCACTGAATATTGCCAACTGTACCGGGCTTGAGCCGGTAAGCCCCGCCCCCCGCGGCGACGCTATGCAATGCACTGAATATTGCCAACTGTACCGGGCTTGAGCCGGTAAGCGCCGCCCCCATCGCGGTAAGCCCCGCCCCCCGCGCCGACGCTATGCAATGCACTTAATGTTGCCAACTGTACCGGGCTTGAGCCGGTAAGCGCCGCCCCCATCGCGGGGGCATGTTTAAAAAAACAAATGGCGGTGCTATGCCATGAGAAGTAACAGCGGCCCCAGCGCGAAAAATATTAAAGTGTTGCGTCTGCTGAAGAGGTGGCAGTAGGCATTGCATGTTGCCAACAGTACCGGGCTTAAGTCGGCAAGCCCCGCCCCCTGCACAAACCCAATTCTATTCAATATATATATATATTTAATGTTTGTTTTTGGGTATGGAAGGAACCCGAGTACCCAGACGAACCCATGCAAACACGTAGAACATTAGTGGGATTTGAACCCACGACCCCAGCGCTGCAAGGCTACTGCGCTAACCACTGAGCCACCAGCTGCCTCTACTGCAATGCCATTTGAATTGGGGCATGTGTAAAAAATGGCGCTGCTATGCCATGAGAAGCAACAGCAGACCCAGCGCCAAAGGAAATAAAGTGTTGCGTCTGCTGAAGAGTTGGCAGTAAGCATTGCGTGTTGCCAACTGTACCGGGCTTAAGCCGGTAAGCCCCGCCCCCCGCACCGACCCTATGCAATGCATTGCATGTTGCCAAGTGTACCGGGCTTAAGCCGGTAAGCCCCGCCCCCATCGCGGTAAGCCCCTCCCCCCGCTCCGACGCTATGTAAAGCACTGAATGTTGCCAACTGTACCGGGCTTGAGCCGGTAAGCGCCGCCCCCATCGCTGTAAGCCCCGCCCCCCGCGCCGACGCTATGCAATGCACTGAATATTGCCAACTGTACCGGGCTTGAGCCGGTAAGCGCCGCCCCCATCGCGGTAAGCCCCGCCCCCCGCGCCGACGCTATGCAATGCACTGAATGTTGCCAACTGTACCGGGCTTGAGCCGGTAAGCGCCGCCCCAATCGCGGTAAGCCCCGCCCCCCGCGCCGACGCTATGCAATGCACTGAATATTGCCAACTGTACCGGGCTTGAGCCGGTAAGCCCCGCCCCCGCGCGACGCTATGCAATGCACTGAATATTGCCAACTGTACCGGGCTTGAGCCGTAAGCGCCGCCCCCATCGCTGTAAGCCCCGCCCCCCGCGCCGACGCTATGCAATGCACTGAATGTTGCCAACTGTACCGGGCTTGAGCCGGTAAGCGCCGCCCCCATCGCGGGGGCATGTTTAAAAAAACAAATGGCGGTGCTATGCCATGAGAAGTAACAGCGGCCCCAGCGCGAAAAATACTAAAGTGTTGCGTCTGCTGAAGAGGTGGCAGTAGGCATTGCATGTTGCCAACAGTACCGGGCTTAAGTCGGCAAGCCCCGCCCCCTGCACAAAACCATTCTATTCAATTCACTATTATATATATATATATTTAATGTTTGTTTATGGAAGGAAACCCGAGTACCCAGACGAAACCCATGCAAACACGTAGAACATTAGTGGGATTTGAACCCAAGACCCCAGCGCTGCAAAGCTACTGCGCTAACCACTGAGCCACCGAGCTGCCTCTACTGCAATGCCATTTGAATGGGGGCATGTGTAAAAAAATGGCGCTGCTATGCCATGAGAAGCAACAGCAGACCCAGCGCCAAAGGAAATAAAGTGTGCGTCTGCTGAAGAGTTGGCAGTAAGCATTGCGTGTTGCCAACTGTACCGGGCTTAAGCCAGTAAGCCCCGCCCCCCGCGCCGACCCTATACAATGCATTGCATGTTGCCAAGTGTACCGGGCTTAAGCCGGTAAGCCCCGCCCCCATCGCGGTAAGCCACTCCCCCGGCTCAGACGCTATGTAAAGCACTGAATGTTGCCGACTGTACCGGGCTTGAGCCGGTAAGCCCCGCCCCCATCGCGGTAAGCCCCGCCCCCCGCGCCGACGCTATGCAATGCACTGAATATTGCCAACTGTACCGGGCTTGAGCCGGTAAGCGCCGCCCCCATCGCTGTAAGCCCCGCCCCCCGCGCCGACGCTATGCAATGCACTGAATGTTGCCAACTGTACCGGGCTTGAACCGGTAAGCGCCGCCCCCAATCGCGGTAAGCCCCGCCCCCTCGCCGACGCTATGCAATGCACTGAATTTGCCAACTGTACCGGGCTTGAGCCGGTAAGCGCCGCCCCCATCGCGGTAAGCCCCGCCCCCCGCGCCGACGCTATGCAATGCACTGAATATTGCCAACTGTACCGGGCTTGAGCCGGTAAGCCCCGCCCCCCGCGGCGACGCTATGCAATGCACTGAATATTGCCAACTGTACCGGGCTTGAGCCGGTAAGCGCCGCCCCCATCGCTGTAAGCCCCGCCCCCCGCGCCGACGCTATGCAATGCACTGAATGTTGCCAACTGTACCGGGCTTGAGCCGGTAAGCGCCGCCCCCATCGCGGGGGCATGTTTAAAAAAACAAATGGCGGTGCTATGCCATGAGAAGTAACAGCGGCCCCAGCGCGAAAAATATTAAAGTGTTGCGTCTGCTGAAGAGGTGGCAGTAGGCATTGCATGTTGCCAACAGTAACGGGCTTAAGTCGGCAAGCCCCGCCCCCTGCACAAACCAATTCTATTCAATATATATTATTTAATGTTTGTTTTTGGGTATGGAAGGAAACCCGAGTACCCAGACGAAACCCATGCAAACACGTAGAACTTTAGTGGGATTTGAACCCACGACCCCAGCGCTGCAAGGCTACTGCGCTAACCACTGAGCCACCAAGCTGCCTCTACTGCAATGCCATTTGAATTGGGGCATGTGTAAAAAAATGGCGCTGCTATGCCATGAGAAGCAACAACAGACCCAGCGCCAAAGGAAATAAAGTGTTGCGTCTGCTGAAGAGTTGGCAGTAAGCATTGCGTGTTGCCAACTGTACCGGGCTTAAGCCGGTAAGCCCCGCCCCCCGCACCGACCCTATGCAAAGCATTGCATGTTGCCAAGTGTACCGGGCTTAAGCCGGTAAGCCCCGCCCCCATCGCGGTAAGCCACTCCCCCGGCTCAGACGCTATGTAAAGCACTGAATGTTGCCGACTGTACCGGGCTTGAGCCGGTAAGCCCCGCCCCCATCGCGGTAAGCCCCGCCCCCCGCGCCGACGCTATGCAATGCACTGAATATTGCCAACTGTACCGGGCTTGAGCCGGTAAGCGCCGCCCCATCGCTGTAAGCCCCGCCCCCGCGCCGACGCTATGCAATGCACTGAATGTTGCCAACTGTACCGGGCTTGAACCGGTAAGCGCCGCCCCAATCGCGGTAAGCCCCGCCCCCCGCGCCGACGCTATGCAATGCACTGAATATTGCCAACTGTACCGGGCTTGAGCCGGTAAGCCCCGGCCCCCGCGCCGACGCTATGCAATGCACTGAATATTGCCAACTGTACCGGGCTTGAGCCGGTAAGCCCCGCCCCATCGCGGTAAGCCCCGCCCCCCGCACCGACGCTATGCAATGCACTGAATGTTGCCAACTGTACCGGGCTTGAGCCGGTAAGCGCCGCCCCCATCGCGGGGGCATGTTTAAAAAAACAAATGGCGGTGCTATGCCATGAGAAGTAACAGCGGCCCCAGCGTGAAAAATATTAAAGTGTTGCGTCTGCTGAAGAGGTGGCAGTAGGCATTGCATGTTGCCAACAGTACCGGGCTTAAGTCGGCAAGCCCCGCCCCCTGCGCAAAACCAATTCTATTCAATTCACTATATATATATATTATATTATTAATGTTTGTTTATGGAAGGAAACCCGAGTACCCAGACGAAACCCACGCAAACACGTAGACCATTAGTGGGATTTGAACCCACAACCCCAGCGCTGCAAAGCTACTGCGCTAACCACTGAGCCACCGAGCTGCCTCTACTGCAATGCCATTTGAATGGGGGCATGTGTAAAAACACTGAATTTGCCAACTGTACCGGCTTGAGCCGGTAAAGCGCCGCCCAATCGCGGTAAGCCCCCCCCCCCCGCGCCGACGCTATGCAATGCACTGAATCTTGCCAACTGTACCGGGCTTGAGCCGGTAAGCCCCGCCCCCCGCGGCGACGCTATGCAATGCACTGAATATTGCCAACTGTACCGGGCTTGAGCCGGTAAGCGCCGCCCCCATCGCTGTAAGCCCCGCCCCCCGCGCCGACGCTATGCAATGCACTTAATGTTGCCAACTGTACCGGGCTTGAGCCGGTAAGCGCCGCCCCCATCGCGGGGGCATGTTTAAAAAAACAATGGCGGTGCTATGCCATGAGAAGTAACAGCGGCCCCAGCGCGAAAAATATTAAAGTGTCGTCTGCTGAAGAGGCATTGCATGTTGCCAACAGTACCGGGCTTAAGTCGGCAAGCCCCGCCCCCTGCACAAACCCAATTCTATTCATATATATAATATTTAATGTTTTTTTTGCGTATGGAAGGAAACCCGAGTACCCAGACGAAACCCATGCAAACACGTAGAACATTAGTGGGATTTGAACCCACGACCCCAGCGCTGCAAGGCTACTGCGCTAACCACTGAGCCACCAAGCTGCCTCTACTGCAATGCCATTTGAATTGGGGCATGTGTAAAAAAATGGCGCTGCTATGCCATGAGAAGCAACAGCAGACCCAGCGCAAAGGAATAAAATGTGTTGCGTCTGCTGAAGAGTTGGCAGTAAGCATTGCGTGTTGCCAACTGTACCGGGCTTAAGCCGGTAAGCCCCGCCCCGCCACCGACCCTATGCAATGCATTGCATGTTGCCAAGTGTACCGGGCTTAAGCCGTAAGCCCCGCCCCCATCGCGGTAAGCCACTCCCCCGCTCAGACGCTATGTAAAGCACTGAATGTTGCCGACTGTACCGGGCTTGAGCCGGTAAGCCCCGCCCCCATCGCTGTAAGCCCGCCCCCCCGCGCCGACGCTATGCAATGCACTGAAGATTGCCACTGTACCGGGCTTGAGCGGTAAGCGCCGCCCCATCGCTGTAAGCCCCGCCCCCCGCGCCGACGCTATGCAATGCACTGTATGTTGCCAACTGTACCGGGCTTAAGCCGGTAAGCCCCGCCCCATCGCGGTAAGCCCCGCCCCCCGCGCCGACGCTATGCAATGCACTGAATGTTGCCAACTGTACCGGGCTTGAACCGGTAAGCGCCGCCCCAATCGCGGTAAGCCCCGCCCCCCGCGCCGACGCTATGCAATGCACTGAATATTGCCAACTGTACCGGGCTTGAGCCGGTAAGCGCCGCCCCCATCGCTGTAAGCCCGCCCCCGCGCCGACGCTATGCAATGCACTGAATATTGCCAACTGTACCGGGCTTGAGCCGGTAAGCCCCGCCCCCCGCGGCGCCGCTATGCAATGCACTGAATATTGCCAACTGTACCGGGCTTGAGCCGGTAAGCGCCGCCCCCATCGCGGTAAGCCCCGCCCCCCGCCGACGCTATGCAATGCACTGAATATTGCCAACTGTACCGGGCTTGAGCCGGTAAGCGCCGCCCCCGCGGCCCCGCCCCGACGCTATGCAATGCACTGAATATTGCCAACTGTACCGGGCTTGAGCCGGTAAGCGCCGCCCCCATCGCTGTAAGCCCCGCCCCCCGCGCCGACGCTATGCAATGCACTTAATGTTGCCAACTGTACCGGGCTTGAGCCGGTAAGCGCCGCCCCCATCGCGGGGGCATGTTTAAAAAAACAAATGGCGGTGCTATGCCATGAGAAGTAACAGCGGCCCCAGCGCGAAAAATATAAAGTGTTGCGTCTGCTGAAGAGGTGGCAGTAGGCATTGCATGTTGCCAACAGTACCGGGCTTAAGTCGGCAAGCCCCGCCCCCTGCACAAACCCATTCTATTCAATTATATATATTTAATGTTTGTTGTTTGGGTATGGAAGGAAACCCGAGTACCAAGACGAAACCCATGCAAACACGTAGAACTTAGTGGGATTTGAACCCACGACCCCAGCGCTGCAAGGCTACTGCGCTAACCACTGAGCCACCAAGCTGCCTCTACTGCAATGCCATTTGAATGGGGCATGTGTAAAAAAATGGCGCTGCTATGCCATGAGAAGCAACAACAGACCCAGCGCCAAAGGAAATAAAGTGTTGCGTCTGCTGAAGAGTTGGCAGTAAGCATTGCGTGTTGCCAACTGTACCGGGCTTAAGCCGTAAGCCCCGCCCCCCGCACCGACCCTATGCAATGCATTGCATGTTGCCAAGTGTACCGGCTTAAGCCGGTAAGCCCCGCCCCCATCGCGGTAAGCCACTCCCCCGGCTCAGACGCTATGTAAAGCACTGAATGTTGCCGACTGTACCGGGCTTGAGCCGGTAAGCCCCGCCCCCATCGCGGTAAGCCCCGCCCCCCGCGCCGACGCTATGCAATGCACTGAATATTGCCAACTGTACCGGGCTTGAGCCGGTAAGCGCCGCCCCCATCGCTGTAAGCCCCGCCCCCGCGCCGACGCTATGCAATGCACTGAATGTTGCCAACTGTACCGGGCTTGAACCGGTAAGCGCCGCCCCAATCGCGGTAAGCCCCGCCCCCGCGCGACGCTATGCAATGCACTGAATATTGCCAACTGTACCGGGCTTGAGCCGGTAAGCCCCGCCCCCCGCGCCGACGCTATGCAATGCACTGAATATTGCCAACTGTACCGGGCTTGAGCCGGTAAGCGCCGCCCCCATCGCTGTAAGCCCCGCCCCCCGCACCGACGCTATGCAATGCACTGAATGTTGCCAACTGTACCGGGCTTGAGCCGGTAAGCGCCGCCCCCATCGCGGGGGCATGTTTAAAAAAACAAATGGCGGTGCTATGCCATGAGAAGTAACAGCGGCCCCAGCGTGAAAAATATTAAAGTGTTGCGTCTGCTGAAGAGGTGGCAGTAGGCATTGCATGTTGCCAACAGTACCGGGCTTAAGTCGGCAAGCCCCGCCCCCCTGCGCAAAACCAATTCTATTCAATTCACTATATATATATATATATTTAATGTTTGTTTATGGAAGGAAACCCGAGTACCCAGACGAAACCCACGCAAACACGTAGAACATTAGTGGGATTTGAACCCCACAACCCCAGCGCTGCAAAGCTACTGCGCTAACCACTGAGCCACCGAGCTGCCTCTACTGCAATGCCATTTGAATGGGGGCATGTGTAAAAACACTGAATGTTGCCAACTGTACCGGGCTTGAGCCGGTAAGCGCCGCCCCAATCGCGGTAAGCCCCGCCCCCCGCGCCGACGCTATGCAATGCACTGAATATTGCCAACTGTACCGGGCTTGAGCCGGTAAGCCCCGCCCCCCGCGGCGACGCTATGCAATGCACTGAATGTTGCCAACTGTACCGGGCTTGAGCCGGTAAGCGCCGCCCCCATCGCTGTAAGCCCCGCCCCCCGCGCCGACGCTATGCAATGCACTTAATGTTGCCAACTGTACCGGGCTTGAGCCGGTAAGCGCCGCCCCCATCGCGGGGGCATGTTTAAAAAAACAAATGGCGGTGCTATGCCATGAGAAGTAACAGCAGCGGCCCCCAGCGCGAAAAATTAAAGTGTTGCGTCTGCTGAAGAGGCATTGCATGTTTGCCAACAGTACCGGGCTTAAGTCGGCAAGCCGCCCCCCTGCACAAACCCAATTCTATTCAATATATATATATATTTTAATGTTTGTTTTTGGTATGGAAGGAAACCCGAGTACCCAGACGAAACCCATGCAAACACGTAGAACCTTAGTGGGATTTAAACCCACGACCCCAGCGCTGCAAGCTACTGCGCTAACCACTGAGCCACCGAGCTGCCTCTACTGCAATGCCATTTGAATTGGGGCATGTGTAAAAAATGGCGCTGCTATGCCATGAGAAGCACAGCAGACCCCAGCGCCAAGGAAATAAAGTGTTGCGTCTGCTGAAGAGTTGGCAGTAAGCATTGCGTGTTGCCAACTGTACCGGCTTAAGCCGGTAAGCCCCGCCCCCCGCACCGACCCTATGCAATGCATTGCATGTTGCCAAGTGTACCGGGCTTAAGCCGGTAAGCCCCGCCCCCATCGCGGTAAGCCACTCCCCCGGCTCAGACGCTATGTAAAGCACTGAATGTTGCCGACTGTACCGGGCTTGAGCCGGTAAGCCCCGCCCCCATCGCTGTAAGCCAGCCCCCCGCCGACGCTATGCAATGCACTGAATATTGCAACTGTACCGGCTTGAGCCGGTAAGCGCCGCCCATCGCTGTAAGCCCCGCCCCCCGCGCCGACGCTATGCAATGCACTGAATGTTGCCAACTGTACCGGGCTTGAACCGGTAAGCGCCCCCCATCGCGGTAAGCCCCGCCCCCCGCGCCGACGCTATGCAATGCACTGAATGTTGCCAACTGTACCGGGCTTGAGCCGGTAAGCGCCGCCCCCATCGCGGTAAGCCCCGCCCCCCGCGCCGACGCTATGCAATGCACTGAATGTTGCCAACTGTACCGGGCTTGAGCCGGTAAGCCCCGCCCCCATCGCGGTAAGCCCCGCCCCCCGCGCCGACGCTATGCAATGCACTGAATATTGCCAACTGTACCGGGCTTGAGCCGGTAAGCCCCGCCCCCCGCGCCGACGCTATGCAATGCACTGAATGTTGCCAACTGTACCGGGCTTGAGCCGGTAAGCGCCGCCCCCATCGCGGTAAGCCCCGCCCCGCGCCGACGCTATGCAATGCACTGAATGTTGCCACTGTACCGGCTTGAACCGGTAAGCGCCGCCCCAATCGCGGTAAGCCCCCCCCGCCCCCCTCGCCGACGCTATGCAATGCACTGAATATTGCCAACTGTACCGGGCTTGATCCGTAAGCCCGCCCCCCGCGGTAAGCCCCGCCCCCCGCGGCGACGCTATGCAATGCACTGAATATTGCCAACTGTACCGGGCTTGAGCCGTAAGCGCCGCCCCCATCGCTGTAAGCCCCGCCCCCCGCGCCGACGCTATGCAATGCACTTAATGTTGCCAACTGTACCGGGCTTGAGCCGGTAAGCGCCGCCCCCATCGGGGGGCATGTTTAAAAAAACAAATGGCGGTGCTATGCCATGAGAAGTAACAGCGGCCCCCAGCGCGAAAAGTAATAAAGTGTTGCGTCTGCTGAAGAGGTGGCAGTAGGCATTGCGTGTTGCCAACAGTACCGGGCTTAAGTCGGCAAGCCCCGCCCCCTGCACAAAACCAATTCTATTCAATTCACTATATATAATTTAATGTTTGTTTTATGGAGGAAACCCGAGTACCCAGACGAAACCCATGCAAACACGTAGAACATTAGTGGGATTTAACCCAGACCCCAGCGCTGCAAGCTACTGCGCAACCACTGAGCCACCGAGCTGCCTCTACTGCAATGCATTTGAATGGGGGCATGTGTAAAAAAATGGCGCTGCTATGCCATGAAAGCAACAGCAGACCCAGCGCCAAAGGAAATAAATGTGGCGTCTGCTGAAGTTGCAGTAAGCTTGCGTGTTGCCAACTGTACCGGGCTTAAGCCGGTAAGCCCCGCCCCCCGCGCCGACCTATGCAATGCATTGCATGTTGCCAAGTGTACCGGGCTTAAGCCGGTAAGCCCCGCCCCCATCGCGTAAGCCACTCCCCCGGCTCAGACGCTATGTAAAGCACTGAATGTTGCCGACTGTACCGGGCTTGAGCCGGTAAGCCCCCGCCCCCATCGCTGTAAGCCCGCCCCCCGCGCCGACGCTATGCAATGCACTGAATATTGCGACTGTAACGGGCTTGAGCGGTAGCGCCGCCCCCCATCGCTGTAAGCCCCGCCCCCCGCGCCGACGCTATGCAATGCACTGATATTGCCACTGTACCGGCTTGAACCGGTAAGCGCCGCCCAATCGCGGTAAGCCCCGCCCCCCTCGCCGACGCTATGCAATGCACTGAATGTTGCCAACTGTACCGGGCTTGAGCCGGTAAGCGCCGCCCCATCGCGGTAAGCCCCGCCCCCCCGCCGACGCTATGCAATGCACTGAATATTGCCAACTGTACCGGGCTTGAGCCGGTAAGCCCCGCCCCCCGCGGCGACGCTATGCAATGCACTGAATATTGCCAACTGTACCGGGCTTGAGCCGGTAAGCGCCGCCCCCATCGCTGTAAGCCCCGCCCCCCGCGCCGACGCTATGCAATGCACTTAATGTTGCCAACTGTACCGGGCTTGAGCCGGTAAGCGCCGCCCCCATCGCGGGGGCATGTTTAAAAAAACAAATGGCGGTGCTATGCCATGAGAAGTAACAGCGGCCCCAGCGCGAAAAATACTAAAGTGTTGCGTCTGCTGAAGAGGTGGCAGTAGGCATTGCATGTTGCCAACAGTACCGGGCTTAAGTCGGCAAGCCCCGCCCCCTGCACAAAACCAATTCTATTCAATATATATATATTTAATGTTTGTTTTGGGTATGGAAGGAAACCCGAGTACCCAGACGAAACCCATGCAAACACGTAGAACTTTAGTGGGATTTGAACCCACGACCCCAGCGCTGCAAAGCTACTGCGCTAACCACTGAGCCACCAGCTGCCTCTACTGCAATGCCATTTGAATTGGGGCATGTGTAAAAAAATGGCGCTGCTATGCCATGAGAAGCAACAACAGACCCAGCGCCAAAGGAAATAAAGTGTTGCGTCTGCTGAAGAGTTGGCAGTAAGCATTGCGTGTTGCCAACTGTACCGGGCTTAAGCCGGTAAGCCCCGCCCCCCGCACCGACCCTATGCAATGCATTGCATGTTGCCAAGTGTACCGGGCTTAAGCCGGTAAGCCCCGCCCCCATCGCGGTAAGCCACTCCCCCGGCTCAGACGCTATGTAAAGCACTGAATGTTGCCGACTGTACCGGGCTTGAGCCGGTAAGCCCCGCCCCCATCGCTGTAAGCCCCGCCCCCCGCGCCGACGCTATGCAATGCACTGAATATTGCCAACTGTACCGGGCTTGAGCCGGTAAGAGCGCCCCCATCGCTGTAAGCCCCGCCCCCCGCGCCGACGCTATGCAATGCACTGAATGTTGCCAACTGTACCGGGCTTGAACCGGTAAGCGCCGCCCCAATCGCGGTAAGCCCCGCCCCCCGCCGCGGACGCTATGCAATGCACTGAATATTGCCAACTGTACCGGGCTTGAGCCGGTAAGCCCCGCCCCCCGCGCCGACGCTATGCAATGCACTGAATATTGCCAACTGTACCGGGCTTGAGCCGGTAAGCGCCGCCCCCATCGCTGTAAGCCCCGCCCCCGCGCCGACGCTATGCAATGCACTTAATGTTGCCAACTGTACCGGGCTTGAGCCGGTAAGCGCCGCCCCCATCGCGGGGGCATGTTTAAAAAAACAAATGGCGGTGCTATGCCATGAGAAGTAACAGCGGCCCCAGCGCGAAAAATATTAAAGTGTTGCGTCTGCTGAAGAGGTGGCAGTAGGCATTGCATGTTGCCAACAGTACCGGGCTTAAGTCTGCAAGCCCCGCCCCCTGCACAAACCCAATTCTATTCAATATATATATATTTAATGTTTGTTTTTGGTATGGAAGGAAACCCGAGTACCCAGACGAAACCCATGCAAACACGTAAACTTTAGTGGGATTTGAACCCACGACCCCAGCGCTGCAAGCTACTGCGCTAACCACTGAGCCACCAAGCTGCCTCTACTGCAATGCCATTTGAATTGGGGCATGTGTAAAAAATGGCGCTGCTATGCCATGAGAAGCAACAACAGACCCAGCGCCAAAGGAAATAAAGTGTTGCGTCTGCTGAAGAGTTGGCAGTAAGCATTGCGTGTTGCCAACTGTACCGGGCTTAAGCCGGTAAGCCCCGCCCCCCGCACCGACCCTATGCAATGCATTGCATGTTGCCAAGTGTACCGGGCTTAAGCCGGTAAGCCCCGCCCATCGCGGTAAGCCACTCCCCCGGCTCAGACGCTATGTAAAGCACTGAATGTTGCCGACTGTACCGGGCTTGAGCCGGTAAGCCCCGCCCCCATCGCTGTAAGCCCCGCCCCCCGCGCCGACGCTATGCAATGCACTGAATATTGCCACTGTACCGGGCTTGAGCCGGTAAGCGCCGCCCCCATCGCTGTAAGCCCCGCCCCCGCGCCGAGCGCCGCTATGCAATGCACTGACTGTTGCCAACTGTACCGGGCTTGACCCGGTAAGCGCCGCCCCAATCGCGGTAAGCCCCGCCCCCCGCGCCGACGCTATGCAATGCACTGAATATTGCCAACTGTACCGGCTTGAGCCGGTAAGCCCGGCCCCGCGCCGACGCTATGCAATGCACTGAATATTGCCAACTGTACCGGGCTTGAGCCGGTAAGCGCCGCCCCCATCGCTGTAAGCCCCGCCCCCCGCAGCGACGCTATGCAATGCACTGAATGTTGCCAACTGTACCGGGCTTGAGCCGGTAAGCGCCGCCCCCATCGCGGGGGCATGTTTAAAAAAACAAATGGCGGTGCTATGCCATGAGAAGTAACAGCGGCCCCAGCGTAAAAATATTAAAGTGTTGCGTCTGCTGAAGAGGTGGCAGTAGGCATTGCATGTTGCCAACAGTACCGGGCTTAAGTCGGCAAGCCCCGCCCCCTGCGCAAAACCAATTCTATTCAATTCACTATATAATATATATATATTTAATGTTTTGTTTATGGAAGGAAACCCGAGTACCCAGACGAAACCCACGCAAACACGTAGACCATTAGTGGGATTTGAACCCACACCCCAGCGCTGCAAAGCTACTGCGCTAACCACTGAGCCACCGAGCTGCCTCTACTGCAATGCCATTTGAATGGGGGCATGTGTAAAAACACTGAATGTTGCCAACTGTACCGGGCTTGAGCCGGTAAGCGCCGCCCCAATCGCGGTAAGCCCCGCCCCCCGCGCCGACGCTATGCAATGCACTGAATATTGCCAACTGTACCGGGCTTGAGACGGTAAGCCCCGCCCCCCGCGGCGACGCTATGCAATGCACTGAATATTGCCAACTGTACCGGGCTTGAGCCGGTAAGCGCCGCCCCCATCGCTGTAAGCCCCGCCCCCCGCGCCGACGCTATGCAATGCACTTAATGTTGCCACTGTACCGGGCTTGAGCCGTAAGCGCCGCCCCCATCGCGGGGGCATGTTTAAAAAAACAAATGGCGGTGCTATGCCATGAGAAGTAACAGCGGCCCCAGCGCGAAAATATTAAGTGTTGCGTCTGCTGAGAGCAGTGCAATGTTGCCAACAGTACCGGGCTTAAGTCGGCAAGCCCCGCCCCCTGCACAAACCCAATTCTATTCAATTATATATATATTATTTAATGTTTGTTTTTGGTATGGAAGAAACCCGAGTACCCAGACGAAACCCATGCAAACACGTAGAACATTAGTGGGATTTGAACCCACGACCCCAGCGCTGCAAGGCTACTGCGCTAACCACTGAGCCACAAGCTGCCTCTACTGCAATGCCATTTGAATTGGGGCATGTGTAAAAAAATGGCGCTGCTATGCCATGAGAAGCAACAGCAGACCCAGCGCCAAAGGAAATAAAGTGTTGCGTCTGCTGAAGAGTTGGCAGTAAGCATTGCGTGTTGCCAACTGTACCGGGCTTAAGCCGTAAGCCCCCCCCCCGCACCGACCCTATGCAATGCATTGCATGTTGCCAAGTGTACCGGGCTTAAGCCGGTAAGCCCCGCCCCCATCGCGGTAAGCCACTCCCCCGGCTCAGACGCTATGTAAAGCACTGAATGTTGCCGACTGTACCGGGCTTGAGCCGGTAAGCCCCGCCCCCATCGCTGTAAGCCCCGCCCCCCGCGCGACGCTATGCAATGCACTGAATATTGCCAACTGTACCGGGCTTGAGCCGGTAGCGCCGCCCCCATCGCTGTAAGCCCCGCCACCCGCGCCGACGCTATGCAATGCACTGAATGTTGCCAACTGTACCGGGCTTGAGCCGTAAGCGCCGCCCCCATCGCGGTAAGCCCCGCCCCCCGCGCCGACGCTATGCAATGCACTGAATGTTGCCAACTGTACCCGGCTTGAGCCGGTAACGCCGCCCCAATCGCGGTAAGCCCCGCCCCCCGCGCCGGCGCTATGCAATGCACTGAATGTTGCCAACTGTACCGGCTTGAGCCGGTAAGCGCCGCCCCATCGCGGTAAGCCACGCCCCCCGCGCCGACGCTATGCAATCCACTGAATATTGCCAACTGTACCGGGCTTGAGCCGTAAAGCCCCGCCCCCCGCGGCGACGCTATGCAATGAACTGAATCTTGCCAACTGTACCGGGCTTGAGCCGGTAAGCGCCGCCCCCATCGCTGTAAGCCCCGCCCCCCGCGCCGACGCTATGCAATGCACTGAATGTTGCCAACTGTACCGGGCTTGAGCCGTAAGCGCCGCCCCCAATCGCGGTAAGCCCCGCCCCCCGCGCCGACGCTATGCAATGCACTGAATATTGCCAACTGTACCGGGCTTGAGCCGTAAGCCGCCGCCCCCATCGCGGTAAGCCCCGCCCCCCGCGCCAACGCTATGCAATGCACTGAATATTGCCAACTTGTACCGGGGCTTGAGCCGGTAACGCGCCGCCCCCATCGCTGTAAGCCCCGCCCCCCGCGCCGACGCTATGCAATGCACTTAATGTTGCCAACTGTACCGGGCTTGAGCCGGTAAGCGCCGCCCCATCGCGGGGGCATGTTTAAAAAACAAATGGCGGTGCTATGCCATGAGAAGTAACAGCGGCCCCAGCGCGAAAAATATTAAAGTGTTGCGTCTGCTGAAGAGGTGGCAGTAGGCATTGCATGTTGCCAACAGTACCGGGCTTAAGTCGGCAAGCCCCGCCCCCTGCACAAAACCATTCTATTCAATTCACTATATATATATTTTAATGTTTGTTTATGGAAGGAACCCGAGTACCCAGACGAACCCATGCAAACACGTAGAACATTAGTGGGATTTGAACCCAGACCCCAGCGCTGCAAAGCTACTGCGCTAACCACTGAGCCACCGAGCTGCCTCTACTGCAATGCCATTTGAATGGGGGCATGTGTAAAAAAATGGCGCTGCTATGCCATGAGAAGCACAGCAGACCCAGCGCCAAAGGAAATAAAGTGTGGCGTCTGCTGAAGAGTTGGCAGTAAGCATTGCGTGTTGCCAACTGTACCGGGCTTGAGCCGGTAAGCGCCGCCCGCATGTTGCCAAGTGTACCGGGCTTAAGCCGGTAAGCCCGCCCCCATCGCGGTAAGCCACTCCCCCGGCTCAGACGCTATGTAAAGCACTGAATGTTGCCGACTGTACCGGGCTTGAGCCGGTAAGCCCCGCCCCCATCGCTGTAAGCCCCGCCCCGCGCCGACGCTATGCAATGCACTGATATTGCGAACTGTACCGGGCTTGAGCCGGTAAGCGCCGCGCCCCATCGCTGTAAGCCCCGCCCCCGCCGCCGACGCTATGCAATGCACTGAATGTTGCCAACTGTACCGGGCTTGAACCGGTAAGCGCCGCCCCAATCGCGGTAAGCCCCGCCCCCCTCGCCGACGCTATGCAATGCACTGAATATTGCCAACTGTACCGGGCTTGAGCCGGTAAGCGCCGCCCCATCGCGGTAA
Source organism: Dendropsophus ebraccatus (assembly GCF_027789765.1). Lineage (NCBI taxonomy): Eukaryota > Metazoa > Chordata > Amphibia > Anura > Hylidae > Dendropsophus > Dendropsophus ebraccatus. The sequence continues at coordinate 2,259 of NW_027210463.1, read as the reverse complement.
GCCCCGCCCCCCGCGCCGACGCTATGCAATGCACTGAATATTGCCAACTGTACCGGGCTTGAGCCGGTAAGCCCCGCCCCCCGCGGCGACGCTATGCAATGCACTGAATATTGCCAACTGTACCGGGCTTGAGCCGTAAGCGCCGCCCCATCGCTGTAAGCCCCGCCCCCCGCGCCGACGCTATGCAATGCACTTAATGTTGCCAACTGTACCGGGCTTGAGCCGGTAAGCGCCGCCCCATCGCGGGGGCATGTTTAAAAAAACAAATGGCGGTGCTATGCCATGAGAAGTAACAGCGGCCCCAGCGCGAAAAATATTAAAGTGTTGCGTCTGCTGAAGGTGGCAGTAGGCATTGCATGTTGCCAACAGTACCGGGGCTTAAGTCGGCAAGCCCCGCCCCCTGCACAAACCCAATTCTATTCAATATATATATATTTAATGTTTGTTTTTGGGTATGGAAGGAAACCCAAGTACCCAGACGAAACCCACGCAAACACGGAGAACATTAGTGGGATTTGAACCCACGACCCCAGCGCTGCAAGGCTACTGCGCTAACCACTGAGCCACCAAGCTGCCTCTACTGCAATGCCATTTGAATGGGGGCATGTGTAAAAAAATGGCGCTGCTATGCCATGAGAAGCAACAACAGACCCAGCGCCAAAGGAAATAAAGTGTTGCGTCTGCTGAAGAGTTGGCAGTAAGCATTGCGTGTTGCCAACTGTACCGGGCTTAAGCGGTAAGCCCCGCCCCCCGCACCGACCCTATGCAATGCATTGCATGTTGCCAAGTGTACCGGGCTTAAGCCGGTAAGCCCCGCCCCCATCGCGGTAAGCCACTCCCCGGCTCAGACGCTATGTAAAGCACTGAATGTTGCCGACTGTACCGGGCTTGAGCCGGTAAGCCCCCCCCATCGCTGTAAGCCCCGCCCCCCGCGCCGACGCTATGCAATGCACTGAATATTGCCAACTGTACCGGGCTTGAGCCGGTAAGCGCCGCCCCCATCGCTGTAAGCCCCGCCCCCCGCCGACGCTATGCAATGCACTGAATGTTGCCAACTGTACCGGCTTGAACCGGTAAGCGCCGCCCCAATCGCGGTAGCACCGCCCCCGCCCCCCGCGCCGACGCTATGCAATGCACTGAATATTGCCAACTGTACCGGGCTTGAGCCGGTAAGCCCCGGCCCCCCGCGGCGACGCTATGCAATGCACTGAATATTGCCAACTGTACCGGCTTGAGCCGGTAAGCGCCGCCCCCATCGCTGTAAGCCCGCCCCCCCGCACCGACGCTATGCAATGCACTTAATGTTGCCAACTGTACCGGGCTTGAGCCGGTAAGCGCCGCCCCCATCGCGGGGGCATGTTTAAAAAAAACAAATGGCGGTGCTATGCCATGAGAAGTAACAGCGGCCCCAGCGCGAAAATATTAAAGTGTTGCGTCTGCTGAAGAGGTGGCAGTAGGCATTGCATGTTGCCAACAGTAACGGGCTTAAGTCGGCAAGCCCCGCCCCCTGCACAAACCCAATTCTATTCAATATATATATATTTAATTTTGTTTTTTGGTATGGAAGGAACCCGAGTACCAAGACGAAACCCATGCAAAACACGTAGAACTTTAGTGGGATTTGAACCCACGACCCCAGCGCTGCAAAGCTACTGCGCTAACCACTGAGCCACAAGCTGCCTCTACTGCAATGCCATTTGAATGGGGCATGTGTAAAAAAATGGCGCTGCTATGCCATGAGAAGCACAGCAGACCCAGCGCCAAAGGAAATAAAGTGTTGGCGTCTGCTGAAGAGTTGGCAGTAAGCATTGCGTGTTGCCAACTGTACCGGGCTTAAGCCGGTAAGCCCCGCCCCCCGCACCGACCCTATGCAATGCATTGCATGTTTGCCAAGTGTACCGGGCTTAAGCCGGTAAGCCCCGCCCCATCGCGGTAAGCCACTCCCCCGGCTCAGACGCTATGTAAAGCACTGAATGTTGCCGACTGTACCGGGCTTGAGCCGGTAAGCCCGGCCCCATCGGTGTAACCCCCCGCCCCCCGCGCCGACGCTATGCAATGCACTGAATATTGCCAACTGTACCGGGCTTGAGCCGGTAAGCGCCGCCCCCATCGCTGTAGCCCCGCCCCCGCGCCGACGCTATGCAATGCACTGAATATTGCCAACTGTACCGGGCTTGAACCGGTAAGCGCCGCCCCAATCGCGGTAAGCCCCGCCCCCCGCGCCGACGCTATGCAATGCACTGAATATTGCCAACTGTA
>NW_027210462.1:0-69901 GCF_027789765.1 Dendropsophus ebraccatus | reverse complement strand
TTTTTTGGCTATGTGCTAGAAATGAAATTCAGTGCGGATTGGATGACAGGCACCCTAGGCACCCAGGATCGGCTTTAGTTTCACGTGTATCTCTTAAGCCGGCAGAGAAAACCACCTGATATGCGCTCCACACAATTGAATAGAGACGCCGTTGATTTTCTATGGGAATTGCAGAAATGACTTCTAAGCCTCAAAATAATGACTTTTTTTCCTAAGGTGGTAGGAATGAAACTCAGTGCGGGCTGGATGGGGTCCCCCCTGGGCACCGCAGACCTAAGCTTGTTTAACTCCTACCTCTTAAAGGGACCGAGAAAAAATGACCTTTTCTGCACTCCAATGTAAGTCAATGGGGCGATTTTTTGGCTATGTGCTAGAAATGAAATTCAGTGCGGATTGGATGACAGGCACCCTAGGCACCCAGGATCGGCTTTAGTTTCACGTGTATCTCTTAAGCCGGCAGAGAAAACCCACCTGATATGCGCTCCACACAATTGAATAGAGACGCCGTTGATTTTCTATGGGAATTGCAGAAATGACTTCTAAGCCTCAAAATAATGACTTTTTTTCCTAAGGTGGTAGGAATGAAACTCAGTGCGGGCTGGATGGGGTCCCCCTGGGCACCGCAGACCTAAGCTTGTTTAACTCCTACCTCTTAAAGGGACCGAGAAAAAATGACCTTTTCTGCACTCCAATGTAAGTCAATGGGGCGATTTTTTGGCTATGTGCTAGAAATGAAATTCAGTGCGGATTGGATGACAGGCACCCTAGGCACCCAGGATCGGCTTTAGTTTCACGTGTATCTCTTAAGCCGGCAGAGAAAACCCACCTGATATGCGCTCCACACAATTGAATAGAGACGCCGTTGATTTTCTATGGGAATTGCAGAAATGACTTCTAAGCCTCAAAATAATGACTTTTTTTCCTAAGGTGGTAGGAATGAAACTCAGTGCGGGCTGGATGGGGTCCCCCCTGGGCACCGCAGACCTAAGCTTGTTTAACTCCTACCTCTTAAAGGGACCGAGAAAAAATGACCTTTTCTGCACTCCAATGTAAGTCAATGGGGCGATTTTTTGGCTATGTGCTAGAAATGAAATTCAGTGCGGATTGGATGACAGGCACCCTAGGCACCCAGGATCGGCTTTAGTTTCACGTGTATCTCTTAAGCCGGCAGAGAAAACCCACCTGATATGCGCTCCACACAATTGAATAGAGACGCCGTTGATTTTCTATGGAATTGCAGAAATGACTTAAGCCTCAAAATAATGACTTTTTTTCCTAAGGTGGTAGGAATGAAACTCAGTGCGGGCTGGATGGGGTCCCCCTGGGCACCGCAGACCTAAGCTTGTTTAACTCCTACCTCTTAAAGGGACCGAGAAAAAATGACCTTTTCTGCACTCCAATGTAAGTCAATGGGGCGATTTTTTGGCTATGTGCTAGAAATGAAATTCAGTGCGGATTGGATGACAGGCACCCTAGGCACCCAGGATCGGCTTTAGTTTCACGTGTATCTCTTAAGCCGGCAGAGAAAACCACCTGATATGCGCTCCACACAATTGAATAGAGACGCCGTTGATTTTCTATGGGAATTGCAGAAATGACTTCTAAGCCTCAAAATAATGACTTTTTTTCCTAAGGTGGTAGGAATGAAACTCAGTGCGGGCTGGATGGGGTCCCCCCTGGGCACCGCAGACCTAAGCTTGTTTAACTCCTACCTCTTAAAGGGACCGAGAAAAAATGACCTTTTCTGCACTCCAATGTAAGTCAATGGGGCGATTTTTTGGCTATGTGCTAGAAATGAAATTCAGTGCGGATTGGATGACAGGCACCCTAGGCACCCAGGATCGGCTTTAGTTTCACGTGTATCTCTTAAGCCGGCAGAGAAAACCCACCTGATATGCGCTCCACACAATTGAATAGAGACGCCGTTGATTTTCTATGGGAATTGCAGAAATGACTTCTAAGCCTCAAAATAATGACTTTTTTTCCTAAGGTGGTAGGAATGAAACTCAGTGCGGGCTGGATGGGGTCCCCCCTGGGCACCGCAGACCTAAGCTTGTTTAACTCCTACCTCTTAAAGGGACCGAGAAAAAATGACCTTTTCTGCACTCCAATGTAAGTCAATGGGGCGATTTTTTGGCTATGTGCTAGAAATGAAATTCAGTGCGGATTGGATGACAGGCACCCTAGGCACCCAGGATCGGCTTTAGTTTCACGTGTATCTCTTAAGCCGGCAGAGAAAACCCACCTGATATGCGCTCCACACAATTGAATTAGAGACGCCGTTGATTTTCTATGGGAATTGCAGAAATGACTTCTAAGCCTCAAAATAATGATTTTTCCTAAGGTGGTAGGAATGAAACTCAGTGCGGGCTGGATGGGGTCCCCCCTGGGCACCGCAGACCTAAGCTTGTTTAACTCCTACCTCTTAAAGGGACCGAGAAAAAATGACCTTTTCTGCACTCCAATGTAAGTCAATGGGGCGATTTTTTGGCTATGTGCTAGAAATGAAATTCAGTGCGGATTGGATGACAGGCACCCTAGGCACCCAGGATCGGCTTTAGTTTCACGTGTATCTCTTAAGCCGGCAGAGAAACCCACCTGATATGCGCTCCACACAATTGAATAGAGACGCCGTTGATTTTCTATGGGAATTGCAGAAATGACTTCTAAGCCTCAAAATAATGACTTTTTTTCCTAAGGTGGTAGGAATGAAACTCAGTGCGGGCTGGATGGGGTCCCCCCTGGGCACCGCAGACCTAAGCTTGTTTAACTCCTACCTCTTAAAGGGACCGAGAAAAAATGACCTTTTCTGCACTCCAATGTAAGTCAATGGGGCGATTTTTTGGCTATGTGCTAGAAATGAAATTCAGTGCGGATTGGATGACAGGCACCCTAGGCACCCAGGATCGGCTTTAGTTTCACGTGTATCTCTTAAGCCGGCAGAGAAAACCCACCTGATATGCGCTCCACACAATTGAATAGAGACGCCGTTGATTTTCTATGGGAATTGCAGAAATGACTTCTAAGCCTCAAAATAATGACTTTTTTTCCTAAGGTGGTAGGAATGAAACTCAGTGCGGGCTGGATGGGGTCCCCCCTGGGCACCGCAGACCTAAGCTTGTTTAACTCCTACCTCTTAAAGGGACCGAGAAAAAATGACCTTTTCTGCACTCCAATGTAAGTCAATGGGGCGATTTTTTGGCTATGTGCTAGAAATGAAATTCAGTGCGGATTGGATGACAGGCACCCTAGGCACCCAGGATCGGCTTTAGTTTCACGTGTATCTCTTAAGCCGGCAGAGAAAACCCACCTGATATGCGCTCCACACAATTGAATAGAGACGCCGTTGATTTTCTATGGGAATTGCAGAAATGACTTCTAAGCCTCAAAATAATGACTTTTTTTCCTAAGGTGGTAGGAATGAAACTCAGTGCGGGCTGGATGGGGTCCCCCCTGGGCACCGCAGACCTAAGCTTGTTTAACTCCTACCTCTTAAAGGGACCGAGAAAAAATGACCTTTTCTGCACTCCAATGTAAGTCAATGGGGCGATTTTTTGGCTATGTGCTAGAAATGAAATTCAGTGCGGATTGGATGACAGGCACCCTAGGCACCCAGGATCGGCTTTAGTTTCACGTGTATCTCTTAAGCCGGCAGAGAAAACCCACCTGATATGCGCTCCACACAATTGAATAGAGACGCCGTTGATTTTCTATGGGAATTGCAGAAATGACTTCTAAGCCTCAAAATAATGACTTTTTTTCCTAAGGTGGTAGGAATGAAACTCAGTGCGGGCTGGATGGGGTCCCCCCTGGGCACCGCAGACCTAAGCTTGTTTAACTCCTACCTCTTAAAGGGACCGAGAAAAAATGACCTTTTCTGCACTCCAATGTAAGTCAATGGGGCGATTTTTTGGCTATGTGCTAGAAATGAAATTCAGTGCGGATTGGATGACAGGCACCCTAGGCACCCAGGATCGGCTTTAGTTTCACGTGTATCTCTTAAGCCGGCAGAGAAAACCCACCTGATATGCGCTCCACACAATTGAATAGAGACGCCGTTGATTTTCTATGGGAATTGCAGAAATGACTTCTAAGCCTCAAAATAATGACTTTTTTTCCTAAGGTGGTAGGAATGAAACTCAGTGCGGGCTGGATGGGGTCCCCCCTGGGCACCGCAGACCTAAGCTTGTTTAACTCCTACCTCTTAAAGGGACCGAGAAAAAATGACCTTTTCTGCACTCCAATGTAAGTCAATGGGGCGATTTTTTGGCTATGTGCTAGAAATGAAATTCAGTGCGGATTGGATGACAGGCACCCTAGGCACCCAGGATCGGCTTTAGTTTCACGTGTATCTCTTAAGCCGGCAGAGAAAACCCACCTGATATGCGCTCCACACAATTGAATAGAGACGCCGTTGATTTTCTATGGGAATTGCAGAAATGACTTCTAAGCCTCAAAATAATGACTTTTTTTCCTAAGGTGGTAGGAATGAAACTCAGTGCGGGCTGGATGGGGTCCCCCTGGGCACCGCAGACCTAAGCTTGTTTAACTCCTACCTCTTAAAGGGACCGAGAAAAAATGACCTTTTCTGCACTCCAATGTAAGTCAATGGGGCGATTTTTTGGCTATGTGCTAGAAATGAAATTCAGTGCGGATTGGATGACAGGCACCCTAGGCACCCAGGATCGGCTTTAGTTTCACGTGTATCTCTTAAGCCGGCAGAGAAAACCCACCTGATATGCGCTCCACACAATTGAATAGAGACGCCGTTGATTTTCTATGGGAATTGCAGAAATGACTTCTAAGCCTCAAAATAATGACTTTTTTTCCTAAGGTGGTAGGAATGAAACTCAGTGCGGGCTGGATGGGGTCCCCCCTGGGCACCGCAGACCTAAGCTTGTTTAACTCCTACCTCTTAAAGGGACCGAGAAAAAATGACCTTTTCTGCACTCCAATGTAAGTCAATGGGGCGATTTTTTGGCTATGTGCTAGAAATGAAATTCAGTGCGGATTGGATGACAGGCACCCTAGGCACCCAGGATCGGCTTTAGTTTCACGTGTATCTCTTAAGCCGGCAGAGAAAACCCACCTGATATGCGCTCCACACAATTGAATAGAGACGCCGTTGATTTTCTATGGGAATTGCAGAAATGACTTCTAAGCCTCAAAATAATGACTTTTTTTCCTAAGGTGGTAGGAATGAAACTCAGTGCGGGCTGGATGGGGTCCCCCCTGGGCACCGCAGACCTAAGCTTGTTTAACTCCTACCTCTTAAAGGGACCGAGAAAAAATGACCTTTTCTGCACTCCAATGTAAGTCAATGGGGCGATTTTTTGGCTATGTGCTAGAAATGAAATTCAGTGCGGATTGGATGACAGGCACCCTAGGCACCCAGGATCGGCTTTAGTTTCACGTGTATCTCTTAAGCCGGCAGAGAAAACCCACCTGATATGCGCTCCACACAATTGAATAGAGACGCCGTTGATTTTCTATGGGAATTGCAGAAATGACTTCTAAGCCTCAAAATAATGACTTTTTTTCCTAAGGTGGTAGGAATGAAACTCAGTGCGGGCTGGATGGGGTCCCCCCTGGGCACCGCAGACCTAAGCTTGTTTAACTCCTACCTCTTAAAGGGACCGAGAAAAAATGACCTTTTCTGCACTCCAATGTAAGTCAATGGGGCGATTTTTTGGCTATGTGCTAGAAATGAAATTCAGTGCGGATTGGATGACAGGCACCCTAGGCACCCAGGATCGGCTTTAGTTTCACGTGTATCTCTTAAGCCGGCAGAGAAAACCCACCTGATATGCGCTCCACACAATTGAATAGAGACGCCGTTGATTTTCTATGGGAATTGCAGAAATGACTTCTAAGCCTCAAAATAATGACTTTTTTTCCTAAGGTGGTAGGAATGAAACTCAGTGCGGGCTGGATGGGGTCCCCCCTGGGCACCGCAGACCTAAGCTTGTTTAACTCCTACCTCTTAAAGGGACCGAGAAAAAATGACCTTTTCTGCACTCCAATGTAAGTCAATGGGGCGATTTTTTGGCTATGTGCTAGAAATGAAATTCAGTGCGGATTGGATGACAGGCACCCTAGGCACCCAGGATCGGCTTTAGTTTCACGTGTATCTCTTAAGCCGGCAGAGAAAACCCACCTGATATGCGCTCCACACAATTGAATAGAGACGCCGTTGATTTTCTATGGGAATTGCAGAAATGACTTCTAAGCCTCAAAATAATGACTTTTTTTCCTAAGGTGGTAGGAATGAAACTCAGTGCGGGCTGGATGGGGTCCCCCCTGGGCACCGCAGACCTAAGCTTGTTTAACTCCTACCTCTTAAAGGGACCGAGAAAAAATGACCTTTTCTGCACTCCAATGTAAGTCAATGGGGCGATTTTTTGGCTATGTGCTAGAAATGAAATTCAGTGCGGATTGGATGACAGGCACCCTAGGCACCCAGGATCGGCTTTAGTTTCACGTGTATCTCTTAAGCCGGCAGAGAAAACCCACCTGATATGCGCTCCACACAATTGAATAGAGACGCCGTTGATTTTCTATGGGAATTGCAGAAATGACTTCTAAGCCTCAAAATAATGACTTTTTTTCCTAAGGTGGTAGGAATGAAACTCAGTGCGGGCTGGATGGGGTCCCCCCTGGGCACCGCAGACCTAAGCTTGTTTAACTCCTACCTCTTAAAGGGACCGAGAAAAAATGACCTTTTCTGCACTCCAATGTAAGTCAATGGGGCGATTTTTTGGCTATGTGCTAGAAATGAAATTCAGTGCGGATTGGATGACAGGCACCCTAGGCACCCAGGATCGGCTTTAGTTTCACGTGTATCTCTTAAGCCGGCAGAGAAAACCCACCTGATATGCGCTCCACACAATTGAATAGAGACGCCGTTGATTTTCTATGGGAATTGCAGAAATGACTTCTAAGCCTCAAAATAATGACTTTTTTTCCTAAGGTGGTAGGAATGAAACTCAGTGCGGGCTGGATGGGGTCCCCCCTGGGCACCGCAGACCTAAGCTTGTTTAACTCCTACCTCTTAAAGGGACCGAGAAAAAATGACCTTTTCTGCACTCCAATGTAAGTCAATGGGGCGATTTTTTGGCTATGTGCTAGAAATGAAATTCAGTGCGGATTGGATGACAGGCACCCTAGGCACCCAGGATCGGCTTTAGTTTCACGTGTATCTCTTAAGCCGGCAGAGAAAACCCACCTGATATGCGCTCCACACAATTGAATAGAGACGCCGTTGATTTTCTATGGGAATTGCAGAAATGACTTCTAAGCCTCAAAATAATGACTTTTTTTCCTAAGGTGGTAGGAATGAAACTCAGTGCGGGCTGGATGGGGTCCCCCCTGGGCACCGCAGACCTAAGCTTGTTTAACTCCTACCTCTTAAAGGGACCGAGAAAAAATGACCTTTTCTGCACTCCAATGTAAGTCAATGGGGCGATTTTTTGGCTATGTGCTAGAAATGAAATTCAGTGCGGATTGGATGACAGGCACCCTAGGCACCCAGGATCGGCTTTAGTTTCACGTGTATCTCTTAAGCCGGCAGAGAAAACCCACCTGATATGCGCTCCACACAATTGAATAGAGACGCCGTTGATTTTCTATGGGAATTGCAGAAATGACTTCTAAGCCTCAAAATAATGACTTTTTTTCCTAAGGTGGTAGGAATGAAACTCAGTGCGGGCTGGATGGGGTCCCCCCTGGGCACCGCAGACCTAAGCTTGTTTAACTCCTACCTCTTAAAGGGACCGAGAAAAAATGACCTTTTCTGCACTCCAATGTAAGTCAATGGGGCGATTTTTTGGCTATGTGCTAGAAATGAAATTCAGTGCGGATTGGATGACAGGCACCCTAGGCACCCAGGATCGGCTTTAGTTTCACGTGTATCTCTTAAGCCGGCAGAGAAAACCCACCTGATATGCGCTCCACACAATTGAATAGAGACGCCGTTGATTTTCTATGGGAATTGCAGAAATGACTTCTAAGCCTCAAAATAATGACTTTTTTTCCTAAGGTGGTAGGAATGAAACTCAGTGCGGGCTGGATGGGGTCCCCCCTGGGCACCGCAGACCTAAGCTTGTTTAACTCCTACCTCTTAAAGGGACCGAGAAAAAATGACCTTTTCTGCACTCCAATGTAAGTCAATGGGGCGATTTTTTGGCTATGTGCTAGAAATGAAATTCAGTGCGGATTGGATGACAGGCACCCTAGGCACCCAGGATCGGCTTTAGTTTCACGTGTATCTCTTAAGCCGGCAGAGAAAACCCACCTGATATGCGCTCCACACAATTGAATAGAGACGCCGTTGATTTTCTATGGGAATTGCAGAAATGACTTCTAAGCCTCAAAATAATGACTTTTTTTCCTAAGGTGGTAGGAATGAAACTCAGTGCGGGCTGGATGGGGTCCCCCCTGGGCACCGCAGACCTAAGCTTGTTTAACTCCTACCTCTTAAAGGGACCGAGAAAAAATGACCTTTTCTGCACTCCAATGTAAGTCAATGGGGCGATTTTTTGGCTATGTGCTAGAAATGAAATTCAGTGCGGATTGGATGACAGGCACCCTAGGCACCCAGGATCGGCTTTAGTTTCACGTGTATCTCTTAAGCCGGCAGAGAAAACCCACCTGATATGCGCTCCACACAATTGAATAGAGACGCCGTTGATTTTCTATGGGAATTGCAGAAATGACTTCTAAGCCTCAAAATAATGACTTTTTTTCCTAAGGTGGTAGGAATGAAACTCAGTGCGGGCTGGATGGGGTCCCCCCTGGGCACCGCAGACCTAAGCTTGTTTAACTCCTACCTCTTAAAGGGACCGAGAAAAAATGACCTTTTCTGCACTCCAATGTAAGTCAATGGGGCGATTTTTTGGCTATGTGCTAGAAATGAAATTCAGTGCGGATTGGATGACAGGCACCCTAGGCACCCAGGATCGGCTTTAGTTTCACGTGTATCTCTTAAGCCGGCAGAGAAAACCCACCTGATATGCGCTCCACACAATTGAATAGAGACGCCGTTGATTTTCTATGGGAATTGCAGAAATGACTTCTAAGCCTCAAAATAATGACTTTTTTTCCTAAGGTGGTAGGAATGAAACTCAGTGCGGGCTGGATGGGGTCCCCCCTGGGCACCGCAGACCTAAGCTTGTTTAACTCCTACCTCTTAAAGGGACCGAGAAAAAATGACCTTTTCTGCACTCCAATGTAAGTCAATGGGGCGATTTTTTGGCTATGTGCTAGAAATGAAATTCAGTGCGGATTGGATGACAGGCACCCTAGGCACCCAGGATCGGCTTTAGTTTCACGTGTATCTCTTAAGCCGGCAGAGAAAACCCACCTGATATGCGCTCCACACAATTGAATAGAGACGCCGTTGATTTTCTATGGGAATTGCAGAAATGACTTCTAAGCCTCAAAATAATGACTTTTTTTCCTAAGGTGGTAGGAATGAAACTCAGTGCGGGCTGGATGGGGTCCCCCCTGGGCACCGCAGACCTAAGCTTGTTTAACTCCTACCTCTTAAAGGGACCGAGAAAAAATGACCTTTTCTGCACTCCAATGTAAGTCAATGGGGCGATTTTTTGGCTATGTGCTAGAAATGAAATTCAGTGCGGATTGGATGACAGGCACCCTAGGCACCCAGGATCGGCTTTAGTTTCACGTGTATCTCTTAAGCCGGCAGAGAAAACCCACCTGATATGCGCTCCACACAATTGAATAGAGACGCCGTTGATTTTCTATGGGAATTGCAGAAATGACTTCTAAGCCTCAAAATAATGACTTTTTTTCCTAAGGTGGTAGGAATGAAACTCAGTGCGGGCTGGATGGGGTCCCCCCTGGGCACCGCAGACCTAAGCTTGTTTAACTCCTACCTCTTAAAGGGACCGAGAAAAAATGACCTTTTCTGCACTCCAATGTAAGTCAATGGGGCGATTTTTTGGCTATGTGCTAGAAATGAAATTCAGTGCGGATTGGATGACAGGCACCCTAGGCACCCAGGATCGGCTTTAGTTTCACGTGTATCTCTTAAGCCGGCAGAGAAAACCCACCTGATATGCGCTCCACACAATTGAATAGAGACGCCGTTGATTTTCTATGGGAATTGCAGAAATGACTTCTAAGCCTCAAAATAATGACTTTTTTTCCTAAGGTGGTAGGAATGAAACTCAGTGCGGGCTGGATGGGGTCCCCCCTGGGCACCGCAGACCTAAGCTTGTTTAACTCCTACCTCTTAAAGGGACCGAGAAAAAATGACCTTTTCTGCACTCCAATGTAAGTCAATGGGGCGATTTTTTGGCTATGTGCTAGAAATGAAATTCAGTGCGGATTGGATGACAGGCACCCTAGGCACCCAGGATCGGCTTTAGTTTCACGTGTATCTCTTAAGCCGGCAGAGAAAACCCACCTGATATGCGCTCCACACAATTGAATAGAGACGCCGTTGATTTTCTATGGGAATTGCAGAAATGACTTCTAAGCCTCAAAATAATGACTTTTTTTCCTAAGGTGGTAGGAATGAAACTCAGTGCGGGCTGGATGGGGTCCCCCCTGGGCACCGCAGACCTAAGCTTGTTTAACTCCTACCTCTTAAAGGGACCGAGAAAAAATGACCTTTTCTGCACTCCAATGTAAGTCAATGGGGCGATTTTTTGGCTATGTGCTAGAAATGAAATTCAGTGCGGATTGGATGACAGGCACCCTAGGCACCCAGGATCGGCTTTAGTTTCACGTGTATCTCTTAAGCCGGCAGAGAAAACCCACCTGATATGCGCTCCACACAATTGAATAGAGACGCCGTTGATTTTCTATGGGAATTGCAGAAATGACTTCTAAGCCTCAAAATAATGACTTTTTTTCCTAAGGTGGTAGGAATGAAACTCAGTGCGGGCTGGATGGGGTCCCCCCTGGGCACCGCAGACCTAAGCTTGTTTAACTCCTACCTCTTAAAGGGACCGAGAAAAAATGACCTTTTCTGCACTCCAATGTAAGTCAATGGGGCGATTTTTTGGCTATGTGCTAGAAATGAAATTCAGTGCGGATTGGATGACAGGCACCCTAGGCACCCAGGATCGGCTTTAGTTTCACGTGTATCTCTTAAGCCGGCAGAGAAAACCCACCTGATATGCGCTCCACACAATTGAATAGAGACGCCGTTGATTTTCTATGGGAATTGCAGAAATGACTTCTAAGCCTCAAAATAATGACTTTTTTTCCTAAGGTGGTAGGAATGAAACTCAGTGCGGGCTGGATGGGGTCCCCCCTGGGCACCGCAGACCTAAGCTTGTTTAACTCCTACCTCTTAAAGGGACCGAGAAAAAATGACCTTTTCTGCACTCCAATGTAAGTCAATGGGGCGATTTTTTGGCTATGTGCTAGAAATGAAATTCAGTGCGGATTGGATGACAGGCACCCTAGGCACCCAGGATCGGCTTTAGTTTCACGTGTATCTCTTAAGCCGGCAGAGAAAACCCACCTGATATGCGCTCCACACAATTGAATAGAGACGCCGTTGATTTTCTATGGGAATTGCAGAAATGACTTCTAAGCCTCAAAATAATGACTTTTTTTCCTAAGGTGGTAGGAATGAAACTCAGTGCGGGCTGGATGGGGTCCCCCCTGGGCACCGCAGACCTAAGCTTGTTTAACTCCTACCTCTTAAAGGGACCGAGAAAAAATGACCTTTTCTGCACTCCAATGTAAGTCAATGGGGCGATTTTTTGGCTATGTGCTAGAAATGAAATTCAGTGCGGATTGGATGACAGGCACCCTAGGCACCCAGGATCGGCTTTAGTTTCACGTGTATCTCTTAAGCCGGCAGAGAAAACCCACCTGATATGCGCTCCACACAATTGAATAGAGACGCCGTTGATTTTCTATGGGAATTGCAGAAATGACTTCTAAGCCTCAAAATAATGACTTTTTTTCCTAAGGTGGTAGGAATGAAACTCAGTGCGGGCTGGATGGGGTCCCCCCTGGGCACCGCAGACCTAAGCTTGTTTAACTCCTACCTCTTAAAGGGACCGAGAAAAAATGACCTTTTCTGCACTCCAATGTAAGTCAATGGGGCGATTTTTTGGCTATGTGCTAGAAATGAAATTCAGTGCGGATTGGATGACAGGCACCCTAGGCACCCAGGATCGGCTTTAGTTTCACGTGTATCTCTTAAGCCGGCAGAGAAAACCCACCTGATATGCGCTCCACACAATTGAATAGAGACGCCGTTGATTTTCTATGGGAATTGCAGAAATGACTTCTAAGCCTCAAAATAATGACTTTTTTTCCTAAGGTGGTAGGAATGAAACTCAGTGCGGGCTGGATGGGGTCCCCCCTGGGCACCGCAGACCTAAGCTTGTTTAACTCCTACCTCTTAAAGGGACCGAGAAAAAATGACCTTTTCTGCACTCCAATGTAAGTCAATGGGGCGATTTTTTGGCTATGTGCTAGAAATGAAATTCAGTGCGGATTGGATGACAGGCACCCTAGGCACCCAGGATCGGCTTTAGTTTCACGTGTATCTCTTAAGCCGGCAGAGAAAACCCACCTGATATGCGCTCCACACAATTGAATAGAGACGCCGTTGATTTTCTATGGGAATTGCAGAAATGACTTCTAAGCCTCAAAATAATGACTTTTTTTCCTAAGGTGGTAGGAATGAAACTCAGTGCGGGCTGGATGGGGTCCCCCCTGGGCACCGCAGACCTAAGCTTGTTTAACTCCTACCTCTTAAAGGGACCGAGAAAAAATGACCTTTTCTGCACTCCAATGTAAGTCAATGGGGCGATTTTTTGGCTATGTGCTAGAAATGAAATTCAGTGCGGATTGGATGACAGGCACCCTAGGCACCCAGGATCGGCTTTAGTTTCACGTGTATCTCTTAAGCCGGCAGAGAAAACCCACCTGATATGCGCTCCACACAATTGAATAGAGACGCCGTTGATTTTCTATGGGAATTGCAGAAATGACTTCTAAGCCTCAAAATAATGACTTTTTTTCCTAAGGTGGTAGGAATGAAACTCAGTGCGGGCTGGATGGGGTCCCCCCTGGGCACCGCAGACCTAAGCTTGTTTAACTCCTACCTCTTAAAGGGACCGAGAAAAAATGACCTTTTCTGCACTCCAATGTAAGTCAATGGGGCGATTTTTTGGCTATGTGCTAGAAATGAAATTCAGTGCGGATTGGATGACAGGCACCCTAGGCACCCAGGATCGGCTTTAGTTTCACGTGTATCTCTTAAGCCGGCAGAGAAAACCCACCTGATATGCGCTCCACACAATTGAATAGAGACGCCGTTGATTTTCTATGGGAATTGCAGAAATGACTTCTAAGCCTCAAAATAATGACTTTTTTTCCTAAGGTGGTAGGAATGAAACTCAGTGCGGGCTGGATGGGGTCCCCCCTGGGCACCGCAGACCTAAGCTTGTTTAACTCCTACCTCTTAAAGGGACCGAGAAAAAATGACCTTTTCTGCACTCCAATGTAAGTCAATGGGGCGATTTTTTGGCTATGTGCTAGAAATGAAATTCAGTGCGGATTGGATGACAGGCACCCTAGGCACCCAGGATCGGCTTTAGTTTCACGTGTATCTCTTAAGCCGGCAGAGAAAACCCACCTGATATGCGCTCCACACAATTGAATAGAGACGCCGTTGATTTTCTATGGGAATTGCAGAAATGACTTCTAAGCCTCAAAATAATGACTTTTTTTCCTAAGGTGGTAGGAATGAAACTCAGTGCGGGCTGGATGGGGTCCCCCCTGGGCACCGCAGACCTAAGCTTGTTTAACTCCTACCTCTTAAAGGGACCGAGAAAAAATGACCTTTTCTGCACTCCAATGTAAGTCAATGGGGCGATTTTTTGGCTATGTGCTAGAAATGAAATTCAGTGCGGATTGGATGACAGGCACCCTAGGCACCCAGGATCGGCTTTAGTTTCACGTGTATCTCTTAAGCCGGCAGAGAAAACCCACCTGATATGCGCTCCACACAATTGAATAGAGACGCCGTTGATTTTCTATGGGAATTGCAGAAATGACTTCTAAGCCTCAAAATAATGACTTTTTTTCCTAAGGTGGTAGGAATGAAACTCAGTGCGGGCTGGATGGGGTCCCCCCTGGGCACCGCAGACCTAAGCTTGTTTAACTCCTACCTCTTAAAGGGACCGAGAAAAAATGACCTTTTCTGCACTCCAATGTAAGTCAATGGGGCGATTTTTTGGCTATGTGCTAGAAATGAAATTCAGTGCGGATTGGATGACAGGCACCCTAGGCACCCAGGATCGGCTTTAGTTTCACGTGTATCTCTTAAGCCGGCAGAGAAAACCCACCTGATATGCGCTCCACACAATTGAATAGAGACGCCGTTGATTTTCTATGGGAATTGCAGAAATGACTTCTAAGCCTCAAAATAATGACTTTTTTTCCTAAGGTGGTAGGAATGAAACTCAGTGCGGGCTGGATGGGGTCCCCCCTGGGCACCGCAGACCTAAGCTTGTTTAACTCCTACCTCTTAAAGGGACCGAGAAAAAATGACCTTTTCTGCACTCCAATGTAAGTCAATGGGGCGATTTTTTGGCTATGTGCTAGAAATGAAATTCAGTGCGGATTGGATGACAGGCACCCTAGGCACCCAGGATCGGCTTTAGTTTCACGTGTATCTCTTAAGCCGGCAGAGAAAACCCACCTGATATGCGCTCCACACAATTGAATAGAGACGCCGTTGATTTTCTATGGGAATTGCAGAAATGACTTCTAAGCCTCAAAATAATGACTTTTTTTCCTAAGGTGGTAGGAATGAAACTCAGTGCGGGCTGGATGGGGTCCCCCCTGGGCACCGCAGACCTAAGCTTGTTTAACTCCTACCTCTTAAAGGGACCGAGAAAAAATGACCTTTTCTGCACTCCAATGTAAGTCAATGGGGCGATTTTTTGGCTATGTGCTAGAAATGAAATTCAGTGCGGATTGGATGACAGGCACCCTAGGCACCCAGGATCGGCTTTAGTTTCACGTGTATCTCTTAAGCCGGCAGAGAAAACCCACCTGATATGCGCTCCACACAATTGAATAGAGACGCCGTTGATTTTCTATGGGAATTGCAGAAATGACTTCTAAGCCTCAAAATAATGACTTTTTTTCCTAAGGTGGTAGGAATGAAACTCAGTGCGGGCTGGATGGGGTCCCCCCTGGGCACCGCAGACCTAAGCTTGTTTAACTCCTACCTCTTAAAGGGACCGAGAAAAAATGACCTTTTCTGCACTCCAATGTAAGTCAATGGGGCGATTTTTTGGCTATGTGCTAGAAATGAAATTCAGTGCGGATTGGATGACAGGCACCCTAGGCACCCAGGATCGGCTTTAGTTTCACGTGTATCTCTTAAGCCGGCAGAGAAAACCCACCTGATATGCGCTCCACACAATTGAATAGAGACGCCGTTGATTTTCTATGGGAATTGCAGAAATGACTTCTAAGCCTCAAAATAATGACTTTTTTTCCTAAGGTGGTAGGAATGAAACTCAGTGCGGGCTGGATGGGGTCCCCCCTGGGCACCGCAGACCTAAGCTTGTTTAACTCCTACCTCTTAAAGGGACCGAGAAAAAATGACCTTTTCTGCACTCCAATGTAAGTCAATGGGGCGATTTTTTGGCTATGTGCTAGAAATGAAATTCAGTGCGGATTGGATGACAGGCACCCTAGGCACCCAGGATCGGCTTTAGTTTCACGTGTATCTCTTAAGCCGGCAGAGAAAACCCACCTGATATGCGCTCCACACAATTGAATAGAGACGCCGTTGATTTTCTATGGGAATTGCAGAAATGACTTCTAAGCCTCAAAATAATGACTTTTTTTCCTAAGGTGGTAGGAATGAAACTCAGTGCGGGCTGGATGGGGTCCCCCCTGGGCACCGCAGACCTAAGCTTGTTTAACTCCTACCTCTTAAAGGGACCGAGAAAAAATGACCTTTTCTGCACTCCAATGTAAGTCAATGGGGCGATTTTTTGGCTATGTGCTAGAAATGAAATTCAGTGCGGATTGGATGACAGGCACCCTAGGCACCCAGGATCGGCTTTAGTTTCACGTGTATCTCTTAAGCCGGCAGAGAAAACCCACCTGATATGCGCTCCACACAATTGAATAGAGACGCCGTTGATTTTCTATGGGAATTGCAGAAATGACTTCTAAGCCTCAAAATAATGACTTTTTTTCCTAAGGTGGTAGGAATGAAACTCAGTGCGGGCTGGATGGGGTCCCCCCTGGGCACCGCAGACCTAAGCTTGTTTAACTCCTACCTCTTAAAGGGACCGAGAAAAAATGACCTTTTCTGCACTCCAATGTAAGTCAATGGGGCGATTTTTTGGCTATGTGCTAGAAATGAAATTCAGTGCGGATTGGATGACAGGCACCCTAGGCACCCAGGATCGGCTTTAGTTTCACGTGTATCTCTTAAGCCGGCAGAGAAAACCCACCTGATATGCGCTCCACACAATTGAATAGAGACGCCGTTGATTTTCTATGGGAATTGCAGAAATGACTTCTAAGCCTCAAAATAATGACTTTTTTTCCTAAGGTGGTAGGAATGAAACTCAGTGCGGGCTGGATGGGGTCCCCCCTGGGCACCGCAGACCTAAGCTTGTTTAACTCCTACCTCTTAAAGGGACCGAGAAAAAATGACCTTTTCTGCACTCCAATGTAAGTCAATGGGGCGATTTTTTGGCTATGTGCTAGAAATGAAATTCAGTGCGGATTGGATGACAGGCACCCTAGGCACCCAGGATCGGCTTTAGTTTCACGTGTATCTCTTAAGCCGGCAGAGAAAACCCACCTGATATGCGCTCCACACAATTGAATAGAGACGCCGTTGATTTTCTATGGGAATTGCAGAAATGACTTCTAAGCCTCAAAATAATGACTTTTTTTCCTAAGGTGGTAGGAATGAAACTCAGTGCGGGCTGGATGGGGTCCCCCCTGGGCACCGCAGACCTAAGCTTGTTTAACTCCTACCTCTTAAAGGGACCGAGAAAAAATGACCTTTTCTGCACTCCAATGTAAGTCAATGGGGCGATTTTTTGGCTATGTGCTAGAAATGAAATTCAGTGCGGATTGGATGACAGGCACCCTAGGCACCCAGGATCGGCTTTAGTTTCACGTGTATCTCTTAAGCCGGCAGAGAAAACCCACCTGATATGCGCTCCACACAATTGAATAGAGACGCCGTTGATTTTCTATGGGAATTGCAGAAATGACTTCTAAGCCTCAAAATAATGACTTTTTTTCCTAAGGTGGTAGGAATGAAACTCAGTGCGGGCTGGATGGGGTCCCCCCTGGGCACCGCAGACCTAAGCTTGTTTAACTCCTACCTCTTAAAGGGACCGAGAAAAAATGACCTTTTCTGCACTCCAATGTAAGTCAATGGGGCGATTTTTTGGCTATGTGCTAGAAATGAAATTCAGTGCGGATTGGATGACAGGCACCCTAGGCACCCAGGATCGGCTTTAGTTTCACGTGTATCTCTTAAGCCGGCAGAGAAAACCCACCTGATATGCGCTCCACACAATTGAATAGAGACGCCGTTGATTTTCTATGGGAATTGCAGAAATGACTTCTAAGCCTCAAAATAATGACTTTTTTTCCTAAGGTGGTAGGAATGAAACTCAGTGCGGGCTGGATGGGGTCCCCCCTGGGCACCGCAGACCTAAGCTTGTTTAACTCCTACCTCTTAAAGGGACCGAGAAAAAATGACCTTTTCTGCACTCCAATGTAAGTCAATGGGGCGATTTTTTGGCTATGTGCTAGAAATGAAATTCAGTGCGGATTGGATGACAGGCACCCTAGGCACCCAGGATCGGCTTTAGTTTCACGTGTATCTCTTAAGCCGGCAGAGAAAACCCACCTGATATGCGCTCCACACAATTGAATAGAGACGCCGTTGATTTTCTATGGGAATTGCAGAAATGACTTCTAAGCCTCAAAATAATGACTTTTTTTCCTAAGGTGGTAGGAATGAAACTCAGTGCGGGCTGGATGGGGTCCCCCCTGGGCACCGCAGACCTAAGCTTGTTTAACTCCTACCTCTTAAAGGGACCGAGAAAAAATGACCTTTTCTGCACTCCAATGTAAGTCAATGGGGCGATTTTTTGGCTATGTGCTAGAAATGAAATTCAGTGCGGATTGGATGACAGGCACCCTAGGCACCCAGGATCGGCTTTAGTTTCACGTGTATCTCTTAAGCCGGCAGAGAAAACCCACCTGATATGCGCTCCACACAATTGAATAGAGACGCCGTTGATTTTCTATGGGAATTGCAGAAATGACTTCTAAGCCTCAAAATAATGACTTTTTTTCCTAAGGTGGTAGGAATGAAACTCAGTGCGGGCTGGATGGGGTCCCCCCTGGGCACCGCAGACCTAAGCTTGTTTAACTCCTACCTCTTAAAGGGACCGAGAAAAAATGACCTTTTCTGCACTCCAATGTAAGTCAATGGGGCGATTTTTTGGCTATGTGCTAGAAATGAAATTCAGTGCGGATTGGATGACAGGCACCCTAGGCACCCAGGATCGGCTTTAGTTTCACGTGTATCTCTTAAGCCGGCAGAGAAAACCCACCTGATATGCGCTCCACACAATTGAATAGAGACGCCGTTGATTTTCTATGGGAATTGCAGAAATGACTTCTAAGCCTCAAAATAATGACTTTTTTTCCTAAGGTGGTAGGAATGAAACTCAGTGCGGGCTGGATGGGGTCCCCCCTGGGCACCGCAGACCTAAGCTTGTTTAACTCCTACCTCTTAAAGGGACCGAGAAAAAATGACCTTTTCTGCACTCCAATGTAAGTCAATGGGGCGATTTTTTGGCTATGTGCTAGAAATGAAATTCAGTGCGGATTGGATGACAGGCACCCTAGGCACCCAGGATCGGCTTTAGTTTCACGTGTATCTCTTAAGCCGGCAGAGAAAACCCACCTGATATGCGCTCCACACAATTGAATAGAGACGCCGTTGATTTTCTATGGGAATTGCAGAAATGACTTCTAAGCCTCAAAATAATGACTTTTTTTCCTAAGGTGGTAGGAATGAAACTCAGTGCGGGCTGGATGGGGTCCCCCCTGGGCACCGCAGACCTAAGCTTGTTTAACTCCTACCTCTTAAAGGGACCGAGAAAAAATGACCTTTTCTGCACTCCAATGTAAGTCAATGGGGCGATTTTTTGGCTATGTGCTAGAAATGAAATTCAGTGCGGATTGGATGACAGGCACCCTAGGCACCCAGGATCGGCTTTAGTTTCACGTGTATCTCTTAAGCCGGCAGAGAAAACCCACCTGATATGCGCTCCACACAATTGAATAGAGACGCCGTTGATTTTCTATGGGAATTGCAGAAATGACTTCTAAGCCTCAAAATAATGACTTTTTTTCCTAAGGTGGTAGGAATGAAACTCAGTGCGGGCTGGATGGGGTCCCCCCTGGGCACCGCAGACCTAAGCTTGTTTAACTCCTACCTCTTAAAGGGACCGAGAAAAAATGACCTTTTCTGCACTCCAATGTAAGTCAATGGGGCGATTTTTTGGCTATGTGCTAGAAATGAAATTCAGTGCGGATTGGATGACAGGCACCCTAGGCACCCAGGATCGGCTTTAGTTTCACGTGTATCTCTTAAGCCGGCAGAGAAAACCCACCTGATATGCGCTCCACACAATTGAATAGAGACGCCGTTGATTTTCTATGGGAATTGCAGAAATGACTTCTAAGCCTCAAAATAATGACTTTTTTTCCTAAGGTGGTAGGAATGAAACTCAGTGCGGGCTGGATGGGGTCCCCCCTGGGCACCGCAGACCTAAGCTTGTTTAACTCCTACCTCTTAAAGGGACCGAGAAAAAATGACCTTTTCTGCACTCCAATGTAAGTCAATGGGGCGATTTTTTGGCTATGTGCTAGAAATGAAATTCAGTGCGGATTGGATGACAGGCACCCTAGGCACCCAGGATCGGCTTTAGTTTCACGTGTATCTCTTAAGCCGGCAGAGAAAACCCACCTGATATGCGCTCCACACAATTGAATAGAGACGCCGTTGATTTTCTATGGGAATTGCAGAAATGACTTCTAAGCCTCAAAATAATGACTTTTTTTCCTAAGGTGGTAGGAATGAAACTCAGTGCGGGCTGGATGGGGTCCCCCCTGGGCACCGCAGACCTAAGCTTGTTTAACTCCTACCTCTTAAAGGGACCGAGAAAAAATGACCTTTTCTGCACTCCAATGTAAGTCAATGGGGCGATTTTTTGGCTATGTGCTAGAAATGAAATTCAGTGCGGATTGGATGACAGGCACCCTAGGCACCCAGGATCGGCTTTAGTTTCACGTGTATCTCTTAAGCCGGCAGAGAAAACCCACCTGATATGCGCTCCACACAATTGAATAGAGACGCCGTTGATTTTCTATGGGAATTGCAGAAATGACTTCTAAGCCTCAAAATAATGACTTTTTTTCCTAAGGTGGTAGGAATGAAACTCAGTGCGGGCTGGATGGGGTCCCCCCTGGGCACCGCAGACCTAAGCTTGTTTAACTCCTACCTCTTAAAGGGACCGAGAAAAAATGACCTTTTCTGCACTCCAATGTAAGTCAATGGGGCGATTTTTTGGCTATGTGCTAGAAATGAAATTCAGTGCGGATTGGATGACAGGCACCCTAGGCACCCAGGATCGGCTTTAGTTTCACGTGTATCTCTTAAGCCGGCAGAGAAAACCCACCTGATATGCGCTCCACACAATTGAATAGAGACGCCGTTGATTTTCTATGGGAATTGCAGAAATGACTTCTAAGCCTCAAAATAATGACTTTTTTTCCTAAGGTGGTAGGAATGAAACTCAGTGCGGGCTGGATGGGGTCCCCCCTGGGCACCGCAGACCTAAGCTTGTTTAACTCCTACCTCTTAAAGGGACCGAGAAAAAATGACCTTTTCTGCACTCCAATGTAAGTCAATGGGGCGATTTTTTGGCTATGTGCTAGAAATGAAATTCAGTGCGGATTGGATGACAGGCACCCTAGGCACCCAGGATCGGCTTTAGTTTCACGTGTATCTCTTAAGCCGGCAGAGAAAACCCACCTGATATGCGCTCCACACAATTGAATAGAGACGCCGTTGATTTTCTATGGGAATTGCAGAAATGACTTCTAAGCCTCAAAATAATGACTTTTTTTCCTAAGGTGGTAGGAATGAAACTCAGTGCGGGCTGGATGGGGTCCCCCCTGGGCACCGCAGACCTAAGCTTGTTTAACTCCTACCTCTTAAAGGGACCGAGAAAAAATGACCTTTTCTGCACTCCAATGTAAGTCAATGGGGCGATTTTTTGGCTATGTGCTAGAAATGAAATTCAGTGCGGATTGGATGACAGGCACCCTAGGCACCCAGGATCGGCTTTAGTTTCACGTGTATCTCTTAAGCCGGCAGAGAAAACCCACCTGATATGCGCTCCACACAATTGAATAGAGACGCCGTTGATTTTCTATGGGAATTGCAGAAATGACTTCTAAGCCTCAAAATAATGACTTTTTTTCCTAAGGTGGTAGGAATGAAACTCAGTGCGGGCTGGATGGGGTCCCCCCTGGGCACCGCAGACCTAAGCTTGTTTAACTCCTACCTCTTAAAGGGACCGAGAAAAAATGACCTTTTCTGCACTCCAATGTAAGTCAATGGGGCGATTTTTTGGCTATGTGCTAGAAATGAAATTCAGTGCGGATTGGATGACAGGCACCCTAGGCACCCAGGATCGGCTTTAGTTTCACGTGTATCTCTTAAGCCGGCAGAGAAAACCCACCTGATATGCGCTCCACACAATTGAATAGAGACGCCGTTGATTTTCTATGGGAATTGCAGAAATGACTTCTAAGCCTCAAAATAATGACTTTTTTTCCTAAGGTGGTAGGAATGAAACTCAGTGCGGGCTGGATGGGGTCCCCCCTGGGCACCGCAGACCTAAGCTTGTTTAACTCCTACCTCTTAAAGGGACCGAGAAAAAATGACCTTTTCTGCACTCCAATGTAAGTCAATGGGGCGATTTTTTGGCTATGTGCTAGAAATGAAATTCAGTGCGGATTGGATGACAGGCACCCTAGGCACCCAGGATCGGCTTTAGTTTCACGTGTATCTCTTAAGCCGGCAGAGAAAACCCACCTGATATGCGCTCCACACAATTGAATAGAGACGCCGTTGATTTTCTATGGGAATTGCAGAAATGACTTCTAAGCCTCAAAATAATGACTTTTTTTCCTAAGGTGGTAGGAATGAAACTCAGTGCGGGCTGGATGGGGTCCCCCCTGGGCACCGCAGACCTAAGCTTGTTTAACTCCTACCTCTTAAAGGGACCGAGAAAAAATGACCTTTTCTGCACTCCAATGTAAGTCAATGGGGCGATTTTTTGGCTATGTGCTAGAAATGAAATTCAGTGCGGATTGGATGACAGGCACCCTAGGCACCCAGGATCGGCTTTAGTTTCACGTGTATCTCTTAAGCCGGCAGAGAAAACCCACCTGATATGCGCTCCACACAATTGAATAGAGACGCCGTTGATTTTCTATGGGAATTGCAGAAATGACTTCTAAGCCTCAAAATAATGACTTTTTTTCCTAAGGTGGTAGGAATGAAACTCAGTGCGGGCTGGATGGGGTCCCCCCTGGGCACCGCAGACCTAAGCTTGTTTAACTCCTACCTCTTAAAGGGACCGAGAAAAAATGACCTTTTCTGCACTCCAATGTAAGTCAATGGGGCGATTTTTTGGCTATGTGCTAGAAATGAAATTCAGTGCGGATTGGATGACAGGCACCCTAGGCACCCAGGATCGGCTTTAGTTTCACGTGTATCTCTTAAGCCGGCAGAGAAAACCCACCTGATATGCGCTCCACACAATTGAATAGAGACGCCGTTGATTTTCTATGGGAATTGCAGAAATGACTTCTAAGCCTCAAAATAATGACTTTTTTTCCTAAGGTGGTAGGAATGAAACTCAGTGCGGGCTGGATGGGGTCCCCCCTGGGCACCGCAGACCTAAGCTTGTTTAACTCCTACCTCTTAAAGGGACCGAGAAAAAATGACCTTTTCTGCACTCCAATGTAAGTCAATGGGGCGATTTTTTGGCTATGTGCTAGAAATGAAATTCAGTGCGGATTGGATGACAGGCACCCTAGGCACCCAGGATCGGCTTTAGTTTCACGTGTATCTCTTAAGCCGGCAGAGAAAACCCACCTGATATGCGCTCCACACAATTGAATAGAGACGCCGTTGATTTTCTATGGGAATTGCAGAAATGACTTCTAAGCCTCAAAATAATGACTTTTTTTCCTAAGGTGGTAGGAATGAAACTCAGTGCGGGCTGGATGGGGTCCCCCCTGGGCACCGCAGACCTAAGCTTGTTTAACTCCTACCTCTTAAAGGGACCGAGAAAAAATGACCTTTTCTGCACTCCAATGTAAGTCAATGGGGCGATTTTTTGGCTATGTGCTAGAAATGAAATTCAGTGCGGATTGGATGACAGGCACCCTAGGCACCCAGGATCGGCTTTAGTTTCACGTGTATCTCTTAAGCCGGCAGAGAAAACCCACCTGATATGCGCTCCACACAATTGAATAGAGACGCCGTTGATTTTCTATGGGAATTGCAGAAATGACTTCTAAGCCTCAAAATAATGACTTTTTTTCCTAAGGTGGTAGGAATGAAACTCAGTGCGGGCTGGATGGGGTCCCCCCTGGGCACCGCAGACCTAAGCTTGTTTAACTCCTACCTCTTAAAGGGACCGAGAAAAAATGACCTTTTCTGCACTCCAATGTAAGTCAATGGGGCGATTTTTTGGCTATGTGCTAGAAATGAAATTCAGTGCGGATTGGATGACAGGCACCCTAGGCACCCAGGATCGGCTTTAGTTTCACGTGTATCTCTTAAGCCGGCAGAGAAAACCCACCTGATATGCGCTCCACACAATTGAATAGAGACGCCGTTGATTTTCTATGGGAATTGCAGAAATGACTTCTAAGCCTCAAAATAATGACTTTTTTTCCTAAGGTGGTAGGAATGAAACTCAGTGCGGGCTGGATGGGGTCCCCCCTGGGCACCGCAGACCTAAGCTTGTTTAACTCCTACCTCTTAAAGGGACCGAGAAAAAATGACCTTTTCTGCACTCCAATGTAAGTCAATGGGGCGATTTTTTGGCTATGTGCTAGAAATGAAATTCAGTGCGGATTGGATGACAGGCACCCTAGGCACCCAGGATCGGCTTTAGTTTCACGTGTATCTCTTAAGCCGGCAGAGAAAACCCACCTGATATGCGCTCCACACAATTGAATAGAGACGCCGTTGATTTTCTATGGGAATTGCAGAAATGACTTCTAAGCCTCAAAATAATGACTTTTTTTCCTAAGGTGGTAGGAATGAAACTCAGTGCGGGCTGGATGGGGTCCCCCCTGGGCACCGCAGACCTAAGCTTGTTTAACTCCTACCTCTTAAAGGGACCGAGAAAAAATGACCTTTTCTGCACTCCAATGTAAGTCAATGGGGCGATTTTTTGGCTATGTGCTAGAAATGAAATTCAGTGCGGATTGGATGACAGGCACCCTAGGCACCCAGGATCGGCTTTAGTTTCACGTGTATCTCTTAAGCCGGCAGAGAAAACCCACCTGATATGCGCTCCACACAATTGAATAGAGACGCCGTTGATTTTCTATGGGAATTGCAGAAATGACTTCTAAGCCTCAAAATAATGACTTTTTTTCCTAAGGTGGTAGGAATGAAACTCAGTGCGGGCTGGATGGGGTCCCCCCTGGGCACCGCAGACCTAAGCTTGTTTAACTCCTACCTCTTAAAGGGACCGAGAAAAAATGACCTTTTCTGCACTCCAATGTAAGTCAATGGGGCGATTTTTTGGCTATGTGCTAGAAATGAAATTCAGTGCGGATTGGATGACAGGCACCCTAGGCACCCAGGATCGGCTTTAGTTTCACGTGTATCTCTTAAGCCGGCAGAGAAAACCCACCTGATATGCGCTCCACACAATTGAATAGAGACGCCGTTGATTTTCTATGGGAATTGCAGAAATGACTTCTAAGCCTCAAAATAATGACTTTTTTTCCTAAGGTGGTAGGAATGAAACTCAGTGCGGGCTGGATGGGGTCCCCCCTGGGCACCGCAGACCTAAGCTTGTTTAACTCCTACCTCTTAAAGGGACCGAGAAAAAATGACCTTTTCTGCACTCCAATGTAAGTCAATGGGGCGATTTTTTGGCTATGTGCTAGAAATGAAATTCAGTGCGGATTGGATGACAGGCACCCTAGGCACCCAGGATCGGCTTTAGTTTCACGTGTATCTCTTAAGCCGGCAGAGAAAACCCACCTGATATGCGCTCCACACAATTGAATAGAGACGCCGTTGATTTTCTATGGGAATTGCAGAAATGACTTCTAAGCCTCAAAATAATGACTTTTTTTCCTAAGGTGGTAGGAATGAAACTCAGTGCGGGCTGGATGGGGTCCCCCCTGGGCACCGCAGACCTAAGCTTGTTTAACTCCTACCTCTTAAAGGGACCGAGAAAAAATGACCTTTTCTGCACTCCAATGTAAGTCAATGGGGCGATTTTTTGGCTATGTGCTAGAAATGAAATTCAGTGCGGATTGGATGACAGGCACCCTAGGCACCCAGGATCGGCTTTAGTTTCACGTGTATCTCTTAAGCCGGCAGAGAAAACCCACCTGATATGCGCTCCACACAATTGAATAGAGACGCCGTTGATTTTCTATGGGAATTGCAGAAATGACTTCTAAGCCTCAAAATAATGACTTTTTTTCCTAAGGTGGTAGGAATGAAACTCAGTGCGGGCTGGATGGGGTCCCCCCTGGGCACCGCAGACCTAAGCTTGTTTAACTCCTACCTCTTAAAGGGACCGAGAAAAAATGACCTTTTCTGCACTCCAATGTAAGTCAATGGGGCGATTTTTTGGCTATGTGCTAGAAATGAAATTCAGTGCGGATTGGATGACAGGCACCCTAGGCACCCAGGATCGGCTTTAGTTTCACGTGTATCTCTTAAGCCGGCAGAGAAAACCCACCTGATATGCGCTCCACACAATTGAATAGAGACGCCGTTGATTTTCTATGGGAATTGCAGAAATGACTTCTAAGCCTCAAAATAATGACTTTTTTTCCTAAGGTGGTAGGAATGAAACTCAGTGCGGGCTGGATGGGGTCCCCCCTGGGCACCGCAGACCTAAGCTTGTTTAACTCCTACCTCTTAAAGGGACCGAGAAAAAATGACCTTTTCTGCACTCCAATGTAAGTCAATGGGGCGATTTTTTGGCTATGTGCTAGAAATGAAATTCAGTGCGGATTGGATGACAGGCACCCTAGGCACCCAGGATCGGCTTTAGTTTCACGTGTATCTCTTAAGCCGGCAGAGAAAACCCACCTGATATGCGCTCCACACAATTGAATAGAGACGCCGTTGATTTTCTATGGGAATTGCAGAAATGACTTCTAAGCCTCAAAATAATGACTTTTTTTCCTAAGGTGGTAGGAATGAAACTCAGTGCGGGCTGGATGGGGTCCCCCCTGGGCACCGCAGACCTAAGCTTGTTTAACTCCTACCTCTTAAAGGGACCGAGAAAAAATGACCTTTTCTGCACTCCAATGTAAGTCAATGGGGCGATTTTTTGGCTATGTGCTAGAAATGAAATTCAGTGCGGATTGGATGACAGGCACCCTAGGCACCCAGGATCGGCTTTAGTTTCACGTGTATCTCTTAAGCCGGCAGAGAAAACCCACCTGATATGCGCTCCACACAATTGAATAGAGACGCCGTTGATTTTCTATGGGAATTGCAGAAATGACTTCTAAGCCTCAAAATAATGACTTTTTTTCCTAAGGTGGTAGGAATGAAACTCAGTGCGGGCTGGATGGGGTCCCCCCTGGGCACCGCAGACCTAAGCTTGTTTAACTCCTACCTCTTAAAGGGACCGAGAAAAAATGACCTTTTCTGCACTCCAATGTAAGTCAATGGGGCGATTTTTTGGCTATGTGCTAGAAATGAAATTCAGTGCGGATTGGATGACAGGCACCCTAGGCACCCAGGATCGGCTTTAGTTTCACGTGTATCTCTTAAGCCGGCAGAGAAAACCCACCTGATATGCGCTCCACACAATTGAATAGAGACGCCGTTGATTTTCTATGGGAATTGCAGAAATGACTTCTAAGCCTCAAAATAATGACTTTTTTTCCTAAGGTGGTAGGAATGAAACTCAGTGCGGGCTGGATGGGGTCCCCCCTGGGCACCGCAGACCTAAGCTTGTTTAACTCCTACCTCTTAAAGGGACCGAGAAAAAATGACCTTTTCTGCACTCCAATGTAAGTCAATGGGGCGATTTTTTGGCTATGTGCTAGAAATGAAATTCAGTGCGGATTGGATGACAGGCACCCTAGGCACCCAGGATCGGCTTTAGTTTCACGTGTATCTCTTAAGCCGGCAGAGAAAACCCACCTGATATGCGCTCCACACAATTGAATAGAGACGCCGTTGATTTTCTATGGGAATTGCAGAAATGACTTCTAAGCCTCAAAATAATGACTTTTTTTCCTAAGGTGGTAGGAATGAAACTCAGTGCGGGCTGGATGGGGTCCCCCCTGGGCACCGCAGACCTAAGCTTGTTTAACTCCTACCTCTTAAAGGGACCGAGAAAAAATGACCTTTTCTGCACTCCAATGTAAGTCAATGGGGCGATTTTTTGGCTATGTGCTAGAAATGAAATTCAGTGCGGATTGGATGACAGGCACCCTAGGCACCCAGGATCGGCTTTAGTTTCACGTGTATCTCTTAAGCCGGCAGAGAAAACCCACCTGATATGCGCTCCACACAATTGAATAGAGACGCCGTTGATTTTCTATGGGAATTGCAGAAATGACTTCTAAGCCTCAAAATAATGACTTTTTTTCCTAAGGTGGTAGGAATGAAACTCAGTGCGGGCTGGATGGGGTCCCCCCTGGGCACCGCAGACCTAAGCTTGTTTAACTCCTACCTCTTAAAGGGACCGAGAAAAAATGACCTTTTCTGCACTCCAATGTAAGTCAATGGGGCGATTTTTTGGCTATGTGCTAGAAATGAAATTCAGTGCGGATTGGATGACAGGCACCCTAGGCACCCAGGATCGGCTTTAGTTTCACGTGTATCTCTTAAGCCGGCAGAGAAAACCCACCTGATATGCGCTCCACACAATTGAATAGAGACGCCGTTGATTTTCTATGGGAATTGCAGAAATGACTTCTAAGCCTCAAAATAATGACTTTTTTT
The DNA here is from genome assembly GCF_027789765.1 of Dendropsophus ebraccatus. Lineage (NCBI taxonomy): Eukaryota > Metazoa > Chordata > Amphibia > Anura > Hylidae > Dendropsophus > Dendropsophus ebraccatus. The sequence goes on along the minus strand of NW_027210462.1, from coordinate 41,577 downwards.
CCTAAGGTGGTAGGAATGAAACTCAGTGCGGGCTGGATGGGGTCCCCCCTGGGCACCGCAGACCTAAGCTTGTTTAACTCCTACCTCTTAAAGGGACCGAGAAAAAATGACCTTTTCTGCACTCCAATGTAAGTCAATGGGGCGATTTTTTGGCTATGTGCTAGAAATGAAATTCAGTGCGGATTGGATGACAGGCACCCTAGGCACCCAGGATCGGCTTTAGTTTCACGTGTATCTCTTAAGCCGGCAGAGAAAACCCACCTGATATGCGCTCCACACAATTGAATAGAGACGCCGTTGATTTTCTATGGGAATTGCAGAAATGACTTCTAAGCCTCAAAATAATGACTTTTTTTCCTAAGGTGGTAGGAATGAAACTCAGTGCGGGCTGGATGGGGTCCCCCCTGGGCACCGCAGACCTAAGCTTGTTTAACTCCTACCTCTTAAAGGGACCGAGAAAAAATGACCTTTTCTGCACTCCAATGTAAGTCAATGGGGCGATTTTTTGGCTATGTGCTAGAAATGAAATTCAGTGCGGATTGGATGACAGGCACCCTAGGCACCCAGGATCGGCTTTAGTTTCACGTGTATCTCTTAAGCCGGCAGAGAAAACCCACCTGATATGCGCTCCACACAATTGAATAGAGACGCCGTTGATTTTCTATGGGAATTGCAGAAATGACTTCTAAGCCTCAAAATAATGACTTTTTTTCCTAAGGTGGTAGGAATGAAACTCAGTGCGGGCTGGATGGGGTCCCCCCTGGGCACCGCAGACCTAAGCTTGTTTAACTCCTACCTCTTAAAGGGACCGAGAAAAAATGACCTTTTCTGCACTCCAATGTAAGTCAATGGGGCGATTTTTTGGCTATGTGCTAGAAATGAAATTCAGTGCGGATTGGATGACAGGCACCCTAGGCACCCAGGATCGGCTTTAGTTTCACGTGTATCTCTTAAGCCGGCAGAGAAAACCCACCTGATATGCGCTCCACACAATTGAATAGAGACGCCGTTGATTTTCTATGGGAATTGCAGAAATGACTTCTAAGCCTCAAAATAATGACTTTTTTTCCTAAGGTGGTAGGAATGAAACTCAGTGCGGGCTGGATGGGGTCCCCCCTGGGCACCGCAGACCTAAGCTTGTTTAACTCCTACCTCTTAAAGGGACCGAGAAAAAATGACCTTTTCTGCACTCCAATGTAAGTCAATGGGGCGATTTTTTGGCTATGTGCTAGAAATGAAATTCAGTGCGGATTGGATGACAGGCACCCTAGGCACCCAGGATCGGCTTTAGTTTCACGTGTATCTCTTAAGCCGGCAGAGAAAACCCACCTGATATGCGCTCCACACAATTGAATAGAGACGCCGTTGATTTTCTATGGGAATTGCAGAAATGACTTCTAAGCCTCAAAATAATGACTTTTTTTCCTAAGGTGGTAGGAATGAAACTCAGTGCGGGCTGGATGGGGTCCCCCCTGGGCACCGCAGACCTAAGCTTGTTTAACTCCTACCTCTTAAAGGGACCGAGAAAAAATGACCTTTTCTGCACTCCAATGTAAGTCAATGGGGCGATTTTTTGGCTATGTGCTAGAAATGAAATTCAGTGCGGATTGGATGACAGGCACCCTAGGCACCCAGGATCGGCTTTAGTTTCACGTGTATCTCTTAAGCCGGCAGAGAAAACCCACCTGATATGCGCTCCACACAATTGAATAGAGACGCCGTTGATTTTCTATGGGAATTGCAGAAATGACTTCTAAGCCTCAAAATAATGACTTTTTTTCCTAAGGTGGTAGGAATGAAACTCAGTGCGGGCTGGATGGGGTCCCCCCTGGGCACCGCAGACCTAAGCTTGTTTAACTCCTACCTCTTAAAGGGACCGAGAAAAAATGACCTTTTCTGCACTCCAATGTAAGTCAATGGGGCGATTTTTTGGCTATGTGCTAGAAATGAAATTCAGTGCGGATTGGATGACAGGCACCCTAGGCACCCAGGATCGGCTTTAGTTTCACGTGTATCTCTTAAGCCGGCAGAGAAAACCCACCTGATATGCGCTCCACACAATTGAATAGAGACGCCGTTGATTTTCTATGGGAATTGCAGAAATGACTTCTAAGCCTCAAAATAATGACTTTTTTTCCTAAGGTGGTAGGAATGAAACTCAGTGCGGGCTGGATGGGGTCCCCCCTGGGCACCGCAGACCTAAGCTTGTTTAACTCCTACCTCTTAAAGGGACCGAGAAAAAATGACCTTTTCTGCACTCCAATGTAAGTCAATGGGGCGATTTTTTGGCTATGTGCTAGAAATGAAATTCAGTGCGGATTGGATGACAGGCACCCTAGGCACCCAGGATCGGCTTTAGTTTCACGTGTATCTCTTAAGCCGGCAGAGAAAACCCACCTGATATGCGCTCCACACAATTGAATAGAGACGCCGTTGATTTTCTATGGGAATTGCAGAAATGACTTCTAAGCCTCAAAATAATGACTTTTTTTCCTAAGGTGGTAGGAATGAAACTCAGTGCGGGCTGGATGGGGTCCCCCCTGGGCACCGCAGACCTAAGCTTGTTTAACTCCTACCTCTTAAAGGGACCGAGAAAAAATGACCTTTTCTGCACTCCAATGTAAGTCAATGGGGCGATTTTTTGGCTATGTGCTAGAAATGAAATTCAGTGCGGATTGGATGACAGGCACCCTAGGCACCCAGGATCGGCTTTAGTTTCACGTGTATCTCTTAAGCCGGCAGAGAAAACCCACCTGATATGCGCTCCACACAATTGAATAGAGACGCCGTTGATTTTCTATGGGAATTGCAGAAATGACTTCTAAGCCTCAAAATAATGACTTTTTTTCCTAAGGTGGTAGGAATGAAACTCAGTGCGGGCTGGATGGGGTCCCCCCTGGGCACCGCAGACCTAAGCTTGTTTAACTCCTACCTCTTAAAGGGACCGAGAAAAAATGACCTTTTCTGCACTCCAATGTAAGTCAATGGGGCGATTTTTTGGCTATGTGCTAGAAATGAAATTCAGTGCGGATTGGATGACAGGCACCCTAGGCACCCAGGATCGGCTTTAGTTTCACGTGTATCTCTTAAGCCGGCAGAGAAAACCCACCTGATATGCGCTCCACACAATTGAATAGAGACGCCGTTGATTTTCTATGGGAATTGCAGAAATGACTTCTAAGCCTCAAAATAATGACTTTTTTTCCTAAGGTGGTAGGAATGAAACTCAGTGCGGGCTGGATGGGGTCCCCCCTGGGCACCGCAGACCTAAGCTTGTTTAACTCCTACCTCTTAAAGGGACCGAGAAAAAATGACCTTTTCTGCACTCCAATGTAAGTCAATGGGGCGATTTTTTGGCTATGTGCTAGAAATGAAATTCAGTGCGGATTGGATGACAGGCACCCTAGGCACCCAGGATCGGCTTTAGTTTCACGTGTATCTCTTAAGCCGGCAGAGAAAACCCACCTGATATGCGCTCCACACAATTGAATAGAGACGCCGTTGATTTTCTATGGGAATTGCAGAAATGACTTCTAAGCCTCAAAATAATGACTTTTTTTCCTAAGGTGGTAGGAATGAAACTCAGTGCGGGCTGGATGGGGTCCCCCCTGGGCACCGCAGACCTAAGCTTGTTTAACTCCTACCTCTTAAAGGGACCGAGAAAAAATGACCTTTTCTGCACTCCAATGTAAGTCAATGGGGCGATTTTTTGGCTATGTGCTAGAAATGAAATTGAGTGCGGATTGGATGACAGGCACCCTAGGCACCCAGGATCGGCTTTAGTTTCACGTGTATCTCTTAAGCCGGCAGAGAAAACCCACCTGATATGCGCTCCACACAATTGAATTAGAGACGCCGTTGATTTTCTATGGGAATTGCAGAAATGACTTCTAAGCCTCAAAATAATGACTTTTTTTCCTAAGGTGGTAGGAATGAAACTCAGTGCGGGCTGGATGGGGTCCCCCCTGGGCACCGCAGACCTAAGCTTGTTTAACTCCTACCTCTTAAAGGGACCGAGAAAAAATGACCTTTTCTGCACTCCAATGTAAGTCAATGGGGCGATTTTTTGGCTATGTGCTAGAAATGAAATTGAGTGCGGATTGGATGACAGGCACCCTAGGCACCCAGGATCGGCTTTAGTTTCACCTGTATCTCTTAAGCCGGCAGAGAAAACCCACCTGATATGCGCTCCACACAATTGAATTAGAAACGCCGTTGATTTTCTATGGGAATTGCAGAAATGACTTCTAAGCCTCAAAATAATGACTTTTTTTCCTAAGGTGGTAGGAATGAAACTCAGTGCGGGCTGGATGGGGTCCCCCCTGGGCACCGCAGACCTAAGCTTGTTTAACTCCTACCTCTTAAAGGGACCGAGAAAAAATGACCTTTTCTGCACTCCAATGTAAGTCAATGGGGCGATTTTTTGGCTATGTGCTAGAAATGAAATTGAGTGCGGATTGGATGACAGGCACCCTAGGCACCCAGGATCGGCTTTAGTTTCACGTGTATCTCTTAAGCCGGCAGAGAAAACCCACCTGATATGCGCTCCACACAATTGAATTAGAGACGCCGTTGATTTTTTATGGGAATTGCAGAAATGACTTCTAAGCCTCAAAATAATGACTTTTTTTTCCTAAGGTGGTAGGAATGAAACTCAGTGCGGGCTGGATGGGGTCCCCCCTGGGCACCGCAGACCTAAGCTTGTTTAACTCCTACCTCTTAAAGGGACCGAGAAAAAATGACCTTTTCTGCACTCCACTGTAAGTCAATGGGGCGATTTTTTGGCTATGTGCTAGAAATGAAATTCAGTGCGGATTGGATGACAGGCACCCTAGGCACCCAGGATCGGCTTTAGTTTCACGTGTATCTCTTAAGCCGGCAGAGAAAACCCACCTGATATGCGCTCCACACAATTGAATTAGAGACGCCGTTGATTTTTTATGGGAATTGCAGAAATGACTTCTAAGCCTCAAAATAATGACTTTTTTTCCTAAGGTGGTAGGAATGAAACTCAGTGCGGGCTAGATGGGGTCCCCCCTGGGCACCGCAGACCTAAGCTTGTTTAACTCCTACCTCTTAAAGGGACCGAGAAAAAATGACCTTTTCTGCACTCCAATGTAAGTCAATGGGGCGATTTTTTGGCTATGTGCTAGAAATGAAATTGAGTGCGGATTGGATGACAGGCACCCTAGGCACCCAGGATCGGCTTTAGTTTCACGTGTATCTCTTAAGCCGGCAGAGAAAACCCACCTGATATGCGCTCCACACAATTGAATTAGAGACGCCGTTGATTTTCTATGGGAATTGCAGAAATGACTTCTAAGCCTCAAAATAATGACTTTTTTTCCTAAGGTGGTAGGAATGAAACTCAGTGCGGGCTGGATGGGGTCCCCCCTGGGCACCGCAGACCTAAGCTTGTTTAACTCCTACCTCTTAAAGGGACCGAGAAAAAATGACCTTTTCTGCACACCAATGTAAGTCAATGGGGCGATTTTTTGGCTATGTGCTAGAAATGAAATTGAGTGCGGATTGGATGACAGGCACCCTAGGCACCCAGGATCGGCTTTAGTTTCACGTGTATCTCTTAAGCCGGCAGAGAAAACCCACCTGATATGCGCTCCACACAATTGAATTAGAGACGCCGTTGATTTTCTATGGGAATTGCAGAAATGACTTCTAAGCCTCAAAATAATGACTTTTTTTCCTAAGGTGGTAGGAATGAAACTCAGTGCGGGCTAGATGGGGTCCCCCCTGGGCACCGCAGACCTAAGCTTGTTTAACTCCTACCTCTTAAAGGGACCGAGAAAAAATGACCTTTTCTGCACTCCAATGTAAGTCAATGGGGCGATTTTTTGGCTATGTGCTAGAAATGAAATTGAGTGCGGATTGGATGACAGGCACCCTAGGCACCCAGGATCGGCTTTAGTTTCACGTGTATCTCTTAAGCCGGCAGAGAAAACCCACCTGATATGCGCTCCACACAATTGAATTAGAGACGCCGTTGATTTTCTATGGGAATTGCAGAAATGACTTCTAAGCCTCAAAATAATGACTTTTTTTCCTAAGGTGGTAGGAATGAAACTCAGTGCGGGCTAGATGGGGTCCCCCCTGGGCACCGCAGACCTAAGCTTGTTTAACTCCTACCTCTTAAAGGGACCGAGAAAAAATGACCTTTTCTGCACTCCAATGTAAGTCAATGGGGCGATTTTTTGGCTATGTGCTAGAAATGAAATTGAGTGCGGATTGGATGACAGGCACCCTAGGCACCCAGGATCGGCTTTAGTTTCACGTGTATCTCTTAAGCCGGCAGAGAAAACCCACCTGATATGCGCTCCACACAATTGAATTAGAGACGCCGTTGATTTTCTATGGGAATTGCAGAAATGACTTCTAAGCCTCAAAATAATGACTTTTTTTCCTAAGGTGGTAGGAATGAAACTCAGTGCGGGCTGGATGGGGTCCCCCCTGGGCACCGCAGACCTAAGCTTGTTTAACTCCTACCTCTTAAAGGGACCGAGAAAAAATGACCTTTTCTGCACTCCAATGTAAGTCAATGGGGCGATTTTTTGGCTATGTGCTAGAAATGAAATTGAGTGCGGATTGGATGACAGGCACCCTAGGCACCCAGGATCGGCTTTAGTTTCACCTGTATCTCTTAAGCCGGCAGAGAAAACCCACCTGATATGCGCTCCACACAATTGAATTAGAAACGCCGTTGATTTTCTATGGGAATTGCAGAAATGACTTCTAAGCCTCAAAATAATGACTTTTTTTCCTAAGGTGGTAGGAATGAAACTCAGTGCGGGCTGGATGGGGTCCCCCCTGGGCACCGCAGACCTAAGCTTGTTTAACTCCTACCTCTTAAAGGGACCGAGAAAAAATGACCTTTTCTGCACTCCAATGTAAGTCAATGGGGCGATTTTTTGGCTATGTGCTAGAAATGAAATTGAGTGCGGATTGGATGACAGGCACCCTAGGCACCCAGGATCGGCTTTAGTTTCACGTGTATCTCTTAAGCCGGCAGAGAAAACCCACCTGATATGCGCTCCACACAATTGAATTAGAGACGCCGTTGATTTTCTATGGGAATTGCAGAAATGACTTCTAAGCCTCAAAATAATGACTTTTTTTCCTAAGGTGGTAGGAATGAAACTCAGTGCGGGCTGGATGGGGTCCCCCCTGGGCACCGCAGACCTAAGCTTGTTTAACTCCTACCTCTTAAAGGGACCGAGAAAAAATGACCTTTTCTGCACTCCAATGTAAGTCAATGGGGCGATTTTTTGGCTATGTGCTAGAAATGAAATTGAGTGCGGATTGGATGACAGGCACCCTAGGCACCCAGGATCGGCTTTAGTTTCACCTGTATCTCTTAAGCCGGCAGAGAAAACCCACCTGATATGCGCTCCACACAATTGAATTAGAAACGCCGTTGATTTTCTATGGGAATTGCAGAAATGACTTCTAAGCCTCAAAATAATGACTTTTTTTTCCTAAGGTGGTAGGAATGAAACTCAGTGCGGGCTGGATGGGGTCCCCCCTGGGCACCGCAGACCTAAGCTTGTTTAACTCCTACCTCTTAAAGGGACCGAGAAAAAATGACCTTTTCTGCACTCCAATGTAAGTCAATGGGGCGATTTTTTGGCTATGTGCTAGAAATGAAATTGAGTGCGGATTGGATGACAGGCACCCTAGGCACCCAGGATCGGCTTTAGTTTCACGTGTATCTCTTAAGCCGGCAGAGAAAACCCACCTGATATGCGCTCCACACAATTGAATTAGAGACGCCGTTGATTTTCTATGGGAATTGCAGAAATGACTTCTAAGCCTCAAAATAATGACTTTTTTTCCTAAGGTGGTAGGAATGAAACTCAGTGCGGGCTGGATGGGGTCCCCCCTGGGCACCGCAGACCTAAGCTTGTTTAACTCCTACCTCTTAAAGGGACCGAGAAAAAATGACCTTTTCTGCACTCCAATGTAAGTCAATGGGGCGATTTTTTGGCTATGTGCTAGAAATGAAATTGAGTGCGGATTGGATGACAGGCACCCTAGGCACCCAGGATCGGCTTTAGTTTCACGTGTATCTCTTAAGCCGGCAGAGAAAACCCACCTGATATGCGCTCCACACAATTGAATTAGAGACGCCGTTGATTTTCTATGGGAATTGCAGAAATGACTTCTAAGCCTCAAAATAATGACTTTTTTTCCTAAGGTGGTAGGAATGAAACTCAGTGCGGGCTGGATGGGGTCCCCCCTGGGCACCGCAGACCTAAGCTTGTTTAACTCCTACCTCTTAAAGGGACCGAGAAAAAATGACCTTTTCTGCACTCCAATGTAAGTCAATGGGGCGATTTTTTGGCTATGTGCTAGAAATGAAATTGAGTGCGGATTGGATGACAGGCACCCTAGGCACCCAGGATCGGCTTTAGTTTCACGTGTATCTCTTAAGCCGGCAGAGAAAACCCACCTGATATGCGCTCCACACAATTGAATTAGAGACGCCGTTGATTTTCTTTCAAATTTAAGTTTTATTAACACCAAAAGACAAAATCTCACAAAAAGTACAATGGCGAAATACGTATCATTTATACACACCCCATAGGTAAATATCATTTACGCCATATCTAAATTACACATACAGTAACAACCAAACACAATTTTTTTCTTTTTTTAACATAACAAACAAAAGAGGGGAAAAGGGAGAGAATACGGTTATATTTATTATAAATCTTTATTAATATTTATTTCAAAGGTCGTTGTCTGCATGAATACTTACTTACGATAAAACGTAAAGCTGTCTCAATACTCATCACATTAGCTTCATTATATTTATTTATCGCCCATTATAAGATTCCTCTATTCAGCACATAAAATTTTGTCATCTATACCACACTTTGCAATGATTTATATAACTCTGATTCTCTAAAATGGGTCCAATTAAGCCACTTCCTACAAAATTTCTTATCTGTATCCAATTCTTCAGCCACTAGTTCTTCTAACCTATATACTGCATCTACTTCGTCCAACCATTCTGCAATAGTAGGAATCGCCTTAGAGCCCCATTTTCTTGCAATGATCGCTCTGGCCGCTGTAAGAAGAAAGCCTACTAATGATTTCCTGATACAATGTGTTTGCCCTGTAATCATGGACAATAACGTCTGTTTCGGATTATTTTGAATCTGTGTATTCTCAATATTATTTATGATTTCAATTATCTCAGACCAAAATCTCTTGATAGGTAAACATCCCCACCATATATGGCCCATTGTGCCTTTACTCTTTTCACATCTCCAGCATATATCACTACGTTGGGGGTACATTAACGCCAATTTGGCAGGGACAAGGTACCATCTTGCTAGAATTTTGAAATTTCTCTCCTGAATCTTACATGAAATTGAGGTTTTCTGAGCCATGTAGACAGATAGAGAAATTTCTTCAGGGGTAAATGTAAGGTCTAATTCTTTTTCCCATCCTCTAATGTAATCTGGGCATATATTCTCATGCTTTGAGACCAACAATCTATATATTACTGAAATCGCTTTTGTCGTCTCCACTTTTGAAATACATAACTCTTCAAAGGGGAGAAGATCTCTATTTAATCTTAAAATATTTTTCTGTCTATCATAAAACGACAATAAGTTAGTATATTGCTCCTCAACTAGCTCCCTCGGAAGAGACTCTCTAGCCTCAATAAAGGGGAGATCTTCCAGTTGTTTTACCCCTCTTTTATTTAAAAGAGAGTGAAATGTAATTCCCGCTTCCATAGGTATACCTAAGAAATCCTTAGTATATAAAGCTGGGATGAACCTATAATTCCTACATAAAGGAATCAGAGGTCCATCAGGTCGAAATTGTTCCGATGAGAGTTGTTTAGGGGAATTTACTAAAGAAGCAATCGATGCACTAATCGGAGAAGATGTAACCGATGTAATATCTTTCAAGATATTTCTTGGGGTCCAAAGGATGGCCGCAGGATCGAAATTTGTTATAGAGGCCTCTAATTGAACCCATAATTTATCTCTCCTATTTTTGAAGGTGTCCAATACTCTATTTAAAATAGCTGCTTGGTAATATGCAGTGCAACTTGGGAGAGCAAGTCCCCCTTCTAATTTTGGTCTAATTAAAGTTTTTGCTGCTATACGAGCCGGTTTGTTTGCCCAAACAAATTTCATCAAAGTTGCATTCATTCTAGCGAGATAAGGCTGTTTCAATGTTATTGGCACCGCTTGAAATAAATAGAGTAATCTTGGTATCACGTTCATTTTTAAGATGTTAATCCTGCCAATCCACGAAAATTCCTTTTTCTCCCATTTCAGTAAATCAGTTTTTATTTTTTTCATTAGTGCATCAAAATTTTCTCTAATTATAATCTCCGGCAAGGTCGAAATCTGAGTCCCCAGGTAACTCAATGAGATTGTTTTCCAATTGAAAGGGAAGTTGGATTCTAAGTGTTTCCTAGTCTCTTCCGGTATAGCAATCGTAAGTGCTTCACTTTTATTTAGATTCAGCTTATAATTGCTATGGAGCGCGAATTCTTTAATGGTAGCCAAAAGCGATGGTAACGAGATATGTGGCTGAGTTATAAATAAAAGCAAATCATCGGCATAAGCCGAACATAAATGATGTTTTTTACCTATACGAATGCCTTTAATATCAGGATTTGCACGAATCGCATTTAGCAGATGTTCCATGCATAATATGTACAGTATCGGAGAAAGTGGGCATCCCTGTCGTGTTCCATTCTTGATATTAATTGGGCGGGAGAGCGTTCCATTAATTTTTAATTTAGCTGAAGGATTGCTATACAGAGCCATGATTTTAGCTAACATATTGGGTCCAATGCCAATTTGTTTCAATGTGGACTCGAGGAACCTCCAATCGACCCTGTCGAACGCCTTTTCAGCGTCTAAGGCGAGAAACACAGAGCTAATTTTAGATTTATGTGCATACTTTGCTAATGCAAATGCCCTCAGAGTGTTGTCTCTCGCCTCTCTGTTCTTAATAAATCCGACTTGATCTGGGTCAATTAGAGGCTCCACGAGCCCCGACAGTCTATTAGCAATAGCCTTCGAATAGATTTTTGCATCCAAATTCAAAAGAGATATGGGCCTATAATTATTACATGCATGGGGGTCTTTGCCTTCTTTTAAAATAACAGTAATGTACGCTTCCAGGAAGGGTGGATCAAATTTTTGTATGTCTGAAATCGTATTAAAAGTCTTAACTAAATAAGGGGATACAGTATCTATGAACATTTTATAAAATTTGGCTGTGAAGCCATCGGGTCCAGGGCATTTTCCGTTCGGAAGATTCCTAATAATTTCTTTTATCTCTGATATAGTGAAATCCTTTTCTAATTGGTCTCTATCTTCCACAGGAATTTCAGGAAGTCTAGTTTTATAAATGTAATCTGTTAATGAGTCAGCTTCTTCTCGAGAGTTATTCTTTGGCAATTGATATAATTTATCATAGAAAGTTTTGAATGTATCTGAGATCTCGCTTGTTTTGTATGTTATATTACCCTTTGAATTCCTAATAGCTGATAAGATGTTCACTGATTGTTTATTCTTTAGAGCATTCGCCAGGAATTTACTTGGCCTATTGCTCCATAAATAATAGCTCCTTCCACATATCTGGACCGTTTTTTTATATTGGCTATGAATGATATCTTTGATCTTGCACCTTACATCTTTCAGTTCAGCCCAGATACCTTTTGATAATGATTTTTTATGAGCTCCCTCTAAAACATGTAATTTATCCAAAAGATCATTAAGATTTTTCGCTTTGTCCTTTTTTATTCTTGATCCATGTGAAATTAGGGTACCTCTCATTGAGGCCTTAAACGCTTCCCATTTGTATATATCTGCTGTCGGATCATTTTCATGTGCTTTTTCAAAAATTTCAAAAGAGGTTTTTAATTCTGAGATACATGCTATGTCATCTAAAAGTGCTTCATTGAGTCTCCACATCGTAGCTAGTTTTTTCTTAGGGAGAAGGATCAAAGTTGTAAAGACAGGTGCATGATCAGACATTATCATACTGCCAATATTCGCATCTTTTAATGCATCCAGTAGTGTCTGTGAAATATAAATATAGTCCAATCTGCTATAGGAGTTTGTTGGAGATGAGAAAAATGTATAATCTTTCTCAAGCGGATTAGAAATTCTCCATGAATCAACTAATCTAAGCTCTCTCAAAGCATCTAGTATCTTTTTGATCATTTTGTGGGGAAGTTTTGATTTACCCGTCGAGGTATCTATAGATGGATTTATTGGCACATTAAAATCACCTCCTAATACTATCTTCCCTTTGGCGAATGCTTGAAGGTCTTGTAAAGTTCTTTGAAAAAATCTACCCTGATCCTGATTTGGGGCATATATATTTGCCAACGTTATCATCTCTTCCGCAATCAAACAATTGACAAAGATAAATCTCGCATGTATATCTGCCTTAACATCAATTATTTTATGTGGTAGCAATTTATGGAATCCTATCGAAACCCCTTTAGTTTTCTTATCTGTCGACGCGGCATGGCACCAAGTTGGAAAGTATCTATTTTTTTTTAAGTCTGGGATTTTATCCGCTCTGAAATGTGTTTCTTGTAGCATAATTATATATGAATTCTTTTTATGCAAAGAATACAAAACATTTGATCGTTTCTCCGGAATATTAAATCCGTTGACATTCAATGAGGTAAGTATGATATTCGACATTTTTCAAACAGGTGTATCTCAAATCAAGTGGCCACAGTATATAGCAGTAGCTGAGAGATAAAAGTTTATCCAACCTCTAAAACTATGATCTCTACGCAGACAAGAGCCTATAAGCGAATCCAACCGTATAAATAGGGTAAAAGAAGAAAAAAAAAAAAAAAAAAACAAACACAAACAAAAAACAAAGAGAAAATAAAAACCACAAAAGAACAACAAAAAGAAATAAGCGTCACTAGACGCACTTCACTATTTGTGACAATTGTCACTTAGTCTTGCGAACAAGACAATCTATCGGGAGTATGAGTTGGAACGCTGGTGAACTATTAATACCAACCATAATCTGTCCCGGCCTATAGTTCTCTAATTTAAAAATTATATACCGGAAAAGTTACTGATAGCAGTTTTAAGGGGAGACACAACTGTAATCTTGAAATTGCTATATATAAGTATACTTATACTTATATGAACAAATATGTATATATACATACTTACACATATATTACCCATATTTTGTTACTAAGTCTTAAAATTTCCTCGAAGATAATCCTAAACTATCTAACTATGCTAAAGGAAGTAACGTATAAATTCGCTAGACAATTGTAGAGAATATACTATCATGCAAATCTATTATTCTATACACCTAATGAAATATACCTCAAAAGTACCTTATCTTGGCTGTATATCAGTTCTCAATAACTATTACTTTCTATAAATTATAGCTTATATATCTATTAATTTAAGCTATTACCTTATTCCAAACTAAACTTTATCACCGTTAGTAATGAAAATCTAACCTGATAATAAACCAACCCCAAAAACATTCAACGATACAGATTTGTTATATACAATACTTTCGACATATCTTTATTAACGTCTTCTTGTATTCCTCTTCTCTCTTTGTGGTAATGGGCTTGGGCTAGGACTTCCATCTGGGTTCTGCTCGCTACCTCCAGGACTTGTTGTATAGCTTGGCGGTGGTAGCACCATTGTTTCGTGTAAGTCACACCACTCATTTAGATACAAATTGGACAAGTTTAGGGCTGTCAAAAATACAGGGAGGTCTTTTGGTTCTCTCAGAGTCCAAGTCTTTCCTTCAAATCTTACAACTAATGAAAACGGGTAACCCCATTTATATGGAATATTCTTTTCCTGAAGTTTTTGAATGAGGGGTCTCAATGTCGCTCTCTGCCTGAGAGTAAGCAATGAGAGATCTGTAAATAATTGAATTTTAGCTCCTCTAAAGTCCAGGTCACGCATTTCTCTTGATTTTCTCATGATCTCTTCTTTTTGAGCGTAGAAATGTATCCTACAAATAATATCCCTGGGTCTATTCGGGTCATTCCCCTTAGGTCTTAGAGCTCTATGGACTCTGTCTATTTCAATTTGAGTGTCCAGTGGTTTGCCCAGTATTTTATTGAACAAATTTGTTGCCGTACTATATAAATCAGCCGATTTGACATCTTCCGGAAGTCCCCTTATTCTTATATTATTCCTACGGCTTCTATTCTCTACATCATCAAGCCTAGAAATTAGCATTTTTTGTGATATTTTAAGAGTTTCAGTGGTATAAATTAACTCATTCATTTTTTCTTCCTGTTTTGATTGAGATTTCTCTAATGTCATTGTTTTCTTTTCCAGTGTTGTGACTTTATTTTTAACCACTGCCAAGTCTTTACGCCACGATGCTTTCAGATCCTTTGCCAAATTGTTTAAATCTTGTTTTGATGGGAGTAAATTCAGCAAAGCCTGTAGCTCTGGATGTCCTTGGAGCATTTGTAAATCTTTTTCTGAATCTGTGGTAGAAGTCGGTACTTTTACATCCGTATTAAATATCACCGAGTCCATAGAGGTTTCTGAGGACTCTTCTGATGAAGATATCTCCTGCTCATAAAAAGATTTATTTAAATCTAGTTTGCTAGGTGTCTTCAAAAGCTTCTTTTTGTTTGGGGGAGAGGACTCATCACCAGAGTCATTTGGTGTAAGGTATTCCTCGGAAACTTCCGAGTCTTGCGGACCTCTTTTATGTTGGGTTGGTTTGTAACTCTGTTTAAAAGGAGACCCCTCTTGTATAGTTATGGAGACCCTCTCATTTTTAGGGGGCTTATGTTTTTGACCAGTCATCTGGGCGCTCACTCTAATCGGGACTGAACCCAATTTAGGCTTTGCCCCTAAATCAGAATCTTTCTCATGTATAGGCAGTTTTAAATCTCTCTCTTTCCCAATTATAGGGAGACTATCCCCCAATGTTACATGAGAGGTATTTACAGCAGTTTCACCTCTCTTTTCATCATCCAAGATGGCTGCCGCCTCTATTTCCGGAGCGGCCGCTTCCCGCTGTCCCGACATCTCTTTCCGAACAGCTGCTGGGCCTCCCTGAATCTGGTGAGGTGTGATAAACTCCCCGCTCCTTACTCGCTCCTCTCCTATAGTCGGCTGCTGCGTGCTCACCTTCTGAAGATCTTCTTTGTCTCTGCTCGGAGCATCTAAGATGGCCGCCGTGCTCTTCCCTGAAAGGCCGCCGCTGATCTTTGCCACCAGACCTGCTTTCTTCTTCTCGGATCCCTTCAGATCCTGGGTCAATTTAGTCTCGGTAGGTTCCTTCATCTTCCCCTTCTTGTCTTGTCTCTTTGTTTCCGGCATATCTGCTTTAAATCTTCTTTAGGCTTCGGCCGGTGACGGAGCTCGGTCTAGACACGTCTTGTCATCAGCGTGCCAAGTCACGCTGCCATTGATTTTCTGATATGCGCTCCACACAATTGAATCGCCGTTGATTTTCTATGGGAATTGCAGAAATGACTTCTAAGCCTCAAAATAATGACTTTTTTTCCTAAGGTGGTAGGAATGAAACTCAGTGCGGACTGGATGGGGTCCCCCCTGGGCACCGCAGACCTAAGCTTGTTTAACTCCTACCTCTTAAAGGGACCGAGAAAAAATGACCTTTTCTGCACTCCAATGTAAGTCAATGGGGCGATTTTTTGGCTATGTGCTAGAAATGAAATTGAGTGCGGATTGGATGACAGGCACCCTAGGCACCCAGGATCGGCTTTAGTTTCACGTGTATCTCTTAAGCCGGCAGAGAAAACCCACCTGATATGCGCTCCACACAATTGAATTAGAGACGCCGTTGATTTTCTATGGGAATTGCAGAAATGACTTCTAAGCCTCAAAATAATGACTTTTTTTCCTAAGGTGGTAGGAATGAAACTCAGTGCGGGCTGGATGGGGTCCCCCCTGGGCACCGCAGACCTAAGCTTGTTTAACTCCTACCTCTTAAAGGGACCGAGAAAAAATGACCTTTTCTGCACTCCAATGTAAGTCAATGGGGCGATTTTTTGGCTATGTGCTAGAAATGAAATTGAGTGCGGATTGGATGACAGGCACCCTAGGCACCCAGGATCGGCTTTAGTTTCACGTGTATCTCTTAAGCCGGCAGAGAAAACCCACCTGATATGCGCTCCACACAATTGAATTAGAGACGCCGTTGATTTTCTATGGGAATTGCAGAAATGACTTCTAAGCCTCAAAATAATGACTTTTTTTCCTAAGGTGGTAGGAATGAAACTCAGTGCGGGCTGGATGGGGTCCCCCCTGGGCACCGCAGACCTAAGCTTGTTTAACTCCTACCTCTTAAAGGGACCGAGAAAAAATGACCTTTTCTGCACTCCAATGTAAGTCAATGGGGCGATTTTTTGGCTATGTGCTAGAAATGAAATTCAGTTCGGATTGGATGACAGGCACCCTAGGCACCCAGGATCGGCTTTAGTTTCACGTGTATCTCTTAAGCCGGCAGAGAAAACCCACCTGATATGCGCTCCACACAATTGAATTAGAGACGCCGTTGATTTTCTATGGGAATTGCAGAAATGACTTCTAAGCCTCAAAATAATGACTTTTTTTCCTAAGGTGGTAGGAATGAAACTCAGTGCGGGCTGGATGGGGTCCCCCCTGGGCACCGCAGACCTAAGCTTGTTTAACTCCTACCTCTTAAAGGGACCGAGAAAAAATGACCTTTTCTGCACTCCAATGTAAGTCAATGGGGCGATTTTTTGGCTATGTGCTAGAAATGAAATTGAGTTTCAATTTGTTGCCCAATGGCAAAATACCTATATTTCCCCAACAGTAAAACTTAGCTTTTATTTGTAAATAGCTTAAAATAAATCACCAGTGTATGACATGTATTTACAGTGCTCACTTTAAAATAGGTGTACAACTTGCTTATTTTTTGAGCGTATTACATAGCTCCACATTAGTGTCATTCAGACTGGGCTTTTAGTACTTGCGATATTAATGCGATATATTTTATTTGCAGTCAATCACTTTGTGAGTTGAGTTATAGAGTAAATTGAGATCTTTCTCTATACCGCTTATGCATGTCGCAAGTTATCCGGTGAGTCCGGTGTTTATTATAATAAACTTGTGAAAAATTGATAAATGAGTGTTTGCGGATTTGTGATTGTCATTATGCATTGGGACACATCACAATCTCGTATTCTTTAGGTATATGTAGCAGCCTAGGATACAGTGTGCCAGTACTAAAGGCAGGGTGCGATCCTGTATGCGTGTAGCAAGCGTAGTTGGGCAGCTGTCCCAATGTACCGCTTGATCGGACACCCTTGAAGTACCTGGCCCTGACTTCCAAATGGATGCTAAAGTCTGCCCAGTCTATGGCAACCTATCACGGTTGCAGCGGCAACCAAACTAAAGACACGTGTAACACCTAATCTAAAATTCCATGCCTTTCTAACTGACTAGTTTCATCAGCTCCCTGACGTTATCAAAGTAGGATTGGCAATGGCGGGCGGCCGGACAAAAGGTCTTTTTAAACCTTCCTGTCTCAGCGTCACCCGTGGTCAAATGACGGAAGGCCTATCCGCTGGTGTGAACAGGTCTAGTAACTTGATTAATGTGATGGTCTGCTACCTGATTGGTTCATACGGATGCAGTTTAAAAATGACAGTGGCGGGTATCTCTAGTACCGCCTATGGTCCGTTTACTTTGTTGCGCATGCGTGGGGACTTAGTTTTCGAGTCCATGTACCTTGTGCGCATGCGTGGGGACTTAGTTTTTGAGTCCATGTCCGTTATGCGCATGATCGCCCACTTAGTTTTCGAGTCCATATATCTTGTGCGCATGCGTGGGGACTTAGTTTTTTGAGTCCATGTCCGTTATGCGCATGATTGCCCACTTAGATTCAGATATGATGTCTTTGAAGTGTGTATATTGCGCATGCGTTGGGACTTGGCGTGAGTACCAATTCTCAAGTCAGAGTCCGCATTGCGCATGTCTGGGGACTTAGTGTGTGTATGTCAGCCGTAGCATATAATATACACTGCGCATGTGCAAGGACTTTGTCTATTTCTCATTGATTGTTGTTTCGCAAAGCTGCGGTAACTATTAGGAGATGAATCTTATGTGTATATATGTTAGATATATATAATTCCTATGCTTTTGTGGAGTTTTTTCTGTTACTCGCTAGTGAGTTTGCGGTTAGATTGCATTTATGGATATTAATTCACAGACTCTTGACTGCTGCGCATATTTGTTGACTATGAGGTATCGAACCAGTCAGTAGGTATTTGTAAAATCGGTGGTTTAATTTTGGCCATTAATTGTTAGCGTAGGCTAAATATAATGGTAGAATTGTGACCATATCAAAGGTACTCCTCACCATACATAAGCTGTACGTCCAGTTTTTGTCTTGCAAATGTTGGAGGGTAACCTTGTGCGTTCCGTCTTTAGACCTAAAAAGAGCCCGTGTGACATAGTCCCCTGGGTGTCGTAATTGCAGTATTCGGTAGTTAAAGAAAGGGGGTGAAGGTGAAACCTTCATTCAACCCCTGCGGAGATAGTGTTCTCAGTCTGTGGATCCATCGGGCCTCGGCTTGTAGTAATTTGATGTCCAAATCACCTCTACGTAAACCCAGCTTGATCTGCTGGACTCCCCAGAAGATGAGTCCTTTCGGGTCGCCATTGTGATGTGAGTTGATGTGTCTTGCAATGCTGGTATCTGTCTTGGTTCTGATATTACTAAGGTGTGACCCTATGCGGTTCCGAAATTTTTGTATGGTTTTGCCTATGTACATCAAGCCGCATGGGCACTTAGCTGCATATACAATTCCTTTTGTCTGGCAGTTAATGAATTCGCGTATCGTGTAGGTTTTTTCATTTTTAGAGTCACAGAAGGTTTTGGTTTTGGGAACATGTTTACAATGGGTACAACTCCCACAAGGATATGATCCTTTTATATCAGACCTAAGCCATGTTGTTTGGGTGTTCTGTTCTTCTCCTGAAAAGTGGCTGTGGACTAGCCAATCACGTAGGTTTTTTCCTCTCCTGTAGGTGATGCTAGGGGTATCGGTTAATACCTCCCTAAGGTCGGGATCAGCTTGTAAAATGGGCCAATATTGTGACAGGATTTGCCGGATTTTAAAATGTGCCGCATCGAAGGTGCCTATACATCGAATGGTTTTTGTTGTTTCGCTTGGAAAGGTATTTTTGTTAAGGAGGGCGTTCCTATCTGTGTGCTTCGCTTTGTGATAGGCTCTATGTAGAGCTTTTTTGGGGTAGCCTTTTTCTCTGAAACGTTGGTATAATGTCTCACATTCTTTGTTGAATGCTTCTTCTGTTGAACAATTGCGTCTAGCTCGAAGATATTGGCCCACAGGTATACCTCTTTTAAGGGGAGTAGGGTGGAAGCTCCTCCATTGTAGAAAGCTGTTGGTTGATGTGGCTTTACGGAATATTTCTGTGTTGAGGTTGCCATTCTCTCCGATCTGCAGTGTTAGGTCTAGGAAGTTGATGGTATTTTCGTGAATCTCGCTGGTTAATTTTAACCCTATGGAGTTAAGATTTAATTTTCCCACAAATTCATTGAAGGTCGCTACATCTCCGTCCCACAAGATCAGGACATCATCGATGTAGCGACCCCAAAACAGAATTTTGTCGGTATATTCTTGCATGGTGTCATTGAATACTATGGAGGTCTCCCACCACCCCAAGTAAAGATTGGCATAGGTCGGGGCACAGCTGGTGCCCATTGCTGTGCCTTTGGTTTGCAGGTAGAACTTATTTTCAAAAATGAAAAAATTGTGGGTTAACAAAAATTTGAGGAGTTGTAAGATCAATGTATTATGGGGAATAAAGGTATTCCCCTTGCTATCGAGGAATGTTTTGACGGCTCTGAGGCCGTGTTCATGTTCAATGCTTGTATATAACGCCTCGACATCGAGGCTGGCGATTTTTACTCCTCGATTTACTTCTATTTCTTGTAATTTTACAACTGTTGCGGTTGTATCCTTGATGTAGGATGGTAAAGTTTGTACAAAGGGCGCCA
The DNA here is from genome assembly GCF_027789765.1 of Dendropsophus ebraccatus. Classification (NCBI taxonomy): domain Eukaryota; kingdom Metazoa; phylum Chordata; class Amphibia; order Anura; family Hylidae; genus Dendropsophus; species Dendropsophus ebraccatus. The sequence goes on along the minus strand of NW_027210462.1, from coordinate 21,534 downwards.
ATACTTGGTCGACATATTTGCTTATGCCTTCTGTGATATTGTTGTTTCCTGATACGATCGGTCTGCCTGGGATTGGAGTCCTTTGCTTGTGGATTTTTGGTAAGGCATAGAAGGTTGCCAGTGTAGGATTAGGATTGTAGATCGCTTTGAACTCGGTCTCAGTTAATAGTTGGTTGGCCTTTGCTTCTAACAGTATGTTCCGAAGTTCCAGATTATAATCCTTTGAAGGATCTGTTTTCAATATACGGTATGTTGATTGGTCGTCAAGGAGTCGCAGGCACATTTCTCTGTATTCGGTTTTGTCCATTAATACCAGGTTACCTCCCTTGTCTGAGGGTTTTATTTCGATATTTTTATTTTTGGAGAGTTGTTTGAGTGACTCTTGTTCCTTATGTGTAAGGTTAGAGTTATATTTGGTGATTTTACATTCGAGTTTCTCCACCTCATTGCACGTTAGATTTATGAATTTCTCAATATTGTGAAAACTCACTAGGGAAGGGGTGAAAAGTGATCTTGGTCTTAGTGAGGATGCTGGAGCTGTGAATTGTTGAATGCCCGTTTCATTTTCAGTCTGTAATTCAAATAGAGCTTCAATCGCCTCTTTTTCTCTCATAGACAAGTTTGATGGGTTAGATTGGCGATTTTTATAAAATTTGTGTAGCGCTAGTTTACGCGCAAATAGGTGGATATCTTTAATCCATTCGAACTTGTCAAATTTAGGAGTCGGGGTGAAGGATAGTCCTTTTTCAAGGAGTTTCATGTCTATATCCGAGAGTATGGATGACGAAAGGTTCAGGACTTGTGGTTTTTCTTTTGCTGTTTTTGTCATATTTAGGGTCTCTTGTAGGCCCATTGGCTGCGGTCCCGCAGTTGGGCTGGTCCTAAAAAAGGAGGAGGAGGTGGAGGTGCTTGGTTTGAAATATTGGTATTGGAGTAGGTCATAGTTGGTGCAGAGAGGGGGGCTTGTGTTTGTGGCATACTTGGTGCCGTGATGTTTGCTAAGTGTACAGATTGTGATAATGCCCCAAAGGATGATTGTGGGGTTGGTTGGTGAGTGTTGGGTGGGGGATTCCAACACGGTGCCAATTGCTGTTGATATTGTAAAGGTTGTGATGTCCATGTCGCTCCCGTTTGTTGACGGTGAGGGGGATGTGGTGCTTTAGATTTTTTGGAAAACTTTCTGTTTGATGTTCTTGGTTTTTGTCTTTGGTAATGAGTATTAGTTTGTACAGGGTGGAGGTCTTCTGTACCAGATAGATCAGAATCTGAGTAGTCTGAGTAGGTCTGTCTGTTAGAGTTGGTGTTGTCTTTGTAAATGTCTCCTGTTTCAAAATCTCGTTTGTCCCGTATGTATTTACGGTGCTTGCGCTCCTTGATTTCTGATTGGAATATTTCCAGATGTCGTTGTAGCCTTGTTTCAAAATTTGTGAATTCCGGATTCGTGCTAAAGAATTGTATTTGTTGAAGCTGATTCTCGAGTTGGATGTTTAATTTGGCGAATACACTTTTCTCATAAGCCAGTAGATATTCTAGCATACGGATCGAGTTGGCAGTCATCAGATCTTGCCAACCCTTTATGAAGTCTGCATCTTCTTGGTGGGCGTTGGGCTTGATGTTAATGCGGAGGCCTCTATATACCAGTTTCTGCTGTGTATATGTTTCCAAGCTGCTGATCTCCCACCAGGATCTGATATAGCACTTATAAGTTTTTTGCAGTTCTTTGAATGCTGTGTTGATGTCTACAGTATTTAGTGGGAGGTCAGCTGTTGAGAACACTTGATCTGCTGCACTTTGGAGTGTTTCTGTACTTAGTTTGCTTGAGAGAAAATTTGCCATAGTCTGATGGCACTGTACGTTTTTGAATACTCTTGCCCACTTAGTGGGGAGTGTGGGATCGTAAGGAGAGGGTTAATCTCTCTAACAGGTTAGGGGTAGTGATCCCTACCTATTGGGAGGTATTGATCAAAGTTTCAATTTGTTGCCCAATGGCAAAATACCTATATTTCCCCAACAGTAAAACTTAGCTTTTATTTGTAAATAGCTTAAAATAAATCACCAGTGTATGACATGTATTTACAGTGCTCACTTTAAAATAGGTGTACAACTTGCTTATTTTTTGAGCGTATTACATAGCTCCACATTAGTGTCATTCAGACTGGGCTTTTAGTACTTGCGATATTAATGCGATATATTTTATTTGCAGTCAATCACTTTGTGAGTTGAGTTATAGAGTAAATTGAGATCTTTGCAAGAATATACCGACAAAATTCTGTTTTGGGGTCGCTACATCGATGATGTCCTGATCTTGTGGGACGGAGATGTAGCGACCTTCAATGAATTTGTGGGAAAATTAAATCTTAACTCCATAGGGTTAAAATTAACCAGCGAGATTCACGAAAATACCATCAACTTCCTAGACCTAACACTGCAGATCGGAGAGAATGGCAACCTCAACACAGAAATATTCCGTAAAGCCACATCAACCAACAGCTTTCTACAATGGAGGAGCTTCCACCCTACTCCCCTTAAAAGAGGTATACCTGTGGGCCAATATCTTCGAGCTAGACGCAATTGTTCAACAGAAGAAGCATTCAACAAAGAATGTGAGACATTATACCAACGTTTCAGAGAAAAAGGCTACCCCAAAAAAGCTCTACATAGAGCCTATCACAAAGCGAAGCACACAGATAGGAACGCCCTCCTTAACAAAAATACCTTTCCAAGCGAAACAACAAAAACCATTCGATGTATAGGCACCTTCGATGCGGCACATTTTAAAATCCGGCAAATCCTGTCACAATATTGGCCCATTTTACAAGCTGATCCCGACCTTAGGGAGGTATTAACCGATACCCCTAGCATCACCTACAGGAGAGGAAAAAACCTACGTGATTGGCTAGTCCACAGCCACTTTTCAGGAGAAGAACAGAACACCCAAACAACATGGCTTAGGTCTGATATAAAAGGATCATATCCTTGTGGGAGTTGTACCCATTGTAAACATGTTCCCAAAACCAAAACCTTCTGTGACTCTAAAAATGAAAAAACCTACACGATACGCGAATTCATTAACTGCCAGACAAAAGGAATTGTATATGCAGCTAAGTGCCCATGCGGCTTGATGTACATAGGCAAAACCATACAAAAATTTCGGAACCGCATAGGGTCACACCTTAGTAATATCAGAACCAAGACAGATACCAGCATTGCAAGACACATCAACTCACATCACAATGGCGACCCGAAAGGACTCATCTTCTGGGGAGTCCAGCAGATCAAGCTGGGTTTACGTAGAGGTGATTTGGACATCAAATTACTACAAGCCGAGGCCCGATGGATCCACAGACTGAGAACACTATCTCCGCAGGGGTTGAATGAAGGTTTCACCTTCACCCCCTTTCTTTAACTACCGAATACTGCAATTACGACACCCAGGGGACTATGTCACACGGGCTCTTTTTAGGTCTAAAGACGGAACGCACAAGGTTACCCTCCAACATTTGCAAGACAAAAACTGGACGTACAGCTTATGTATGGTGAGGAGTACCTTTGATATGGTCACAATTCTACCATTATATTTAGCCTACGCTAACAATTAATGGCCAAAATTAAACCACCGATTTTACAAATACCTACTGACTGGTTCGATACCTCATAGTCAACAAATATGCGCAGCAGTCAAGAGTCTGTGAATTAATATCCATAAATGCAATCTAACCGCAAACTCACTAGCGAGTAACAGAAAAAACTCCACAAAAGCATAGGAATTATATATATCTAACATATATACACATAAGATTCATCTCCTAATAGTTACCGCAGCTTTGCGAAACAACAATCAATGAGAAATAGACAAAGTCCTTGCACATGCGCAGTGTATATTATATGCTACGGCTGACATACACACACTAAGTCCCCAGACATGCGCAATGCGGACTCTGACTTGAGAATTGGTACTCACGCCAAGTCCCAACGCATGCGCAATATACACACTTCAAAGACATCATATCTGAATCTAAGTGGGCAATCATGCGCATAACGGACATGGACTCAAAAAACTAAGTCCCCACGCATGCGCACAAGATATATGGACTCGAAAACTAAGTGGGCGATCATGCGCATAACGGACATGGACTCAAAAACTAAGTCCCCACGCATGCGCACAAGGTACATGGACTCGAAAACTAAGTCCCCACGCATGCGCAACAAAGTAAACGGACCATAGGCGGTACTAGAGATACCCGCCACTGTCATTTTTAAACTGCATCCGTATGAACCAATCAGGTAGCAGACCATCACATTAATCAAGTTACTAGACCTGTTCACACCAGCGGATAGGCCTTCCGTCATTTGACCACGGGTGACGCTGAGACAGGAAGGTTTAAAAAGACCTTTTGTCCGGCCGCCCGCCATTGCCAATCCTACTTTGATAACGTCAGGGAGCTGATGAAACTAGTCAGTTAGAAAGGCATGGAATTTTAGATTAGGTGTTACACGTGTCTTTAGTTTGGTTGCCGCTGCAACCGTGATAGGTTGCCATAGACTGGGCAGACTTTAGCATCCATTTGGAAGTCAGGGCCAGGTACTTCAAGGGTGTCCGATCAAGCGGTACATTGGGACAGCTGCCCAACTACGCTTGCTACACGCATACAGGATCGCACCCTGCCTTTAGTACTGGCACACTGTATCCTAGGCTGCTACATATACCTAAAGAATACGAGATTGTGATGTGTCCCAATGCATAATGACAATCACAAATCCGCAAACACTCATTTATCAATTTTTCACAAGTTTATTATAATAAACACCGGACTCACCGGATAACTTGCGACATGCATAAGCGGTATAGAGAAAGATCTCAATTTACTCTATAACTCAACTCACAAAGTGATTGACTGCAAATAAAATATATCGCATTAATATCGCAAGTACTAAAAGCCCAGTCTGAATGACACTAATGTGGAGCTATGTAATACGCTCAAAAAATAAGCAAGTTGTACACCTATTTTAAAGTGAGCACTGTAAATACATGTCATACACTGGTGATTTATTTTAAGCTATTTACAAATAAAAGCTAAGTTTTACTGTTGGGGAAATATAGGTATTTTGCCATTGGGCAACAAATTGAAACTTTGATCAATACCTCCCAATAGGTAGGGATCACTACCCCTAACCTGTTAGAGAGATTAACCCTCTCCTTACGATCCCACACTCCCCACTAAGTGGGCAAGAGTATTCAAAAACGTACAGTGCCATCAGACTATGGCAAATTTTCTCTCAAGCAAACTAAGTACAGAAACACTCCAAAGTGCAGCAGATCAAGTGTTCTCAACAGCTGACCTCCCACTAAATACTGTAGACATCAACACAGCATTCAAAGAACTGCAAAAAACTTATAAGTGCTATATCAGATCCTGGTGGGAGATCAGCAGCTTGGAAACATATACACAGCAGAAACTGGTATATAGAGGCCTCCGCATTAACATCAAGCCCAACGCCCACCAAGAAGATGCAGACTTCATAAAGGGTTGGCAAGATCTGATGACTGCCAACTCGATCCGTATGCTAGAATATTTACTGGCTTATGAGAAAAGTTTATTCGCCAAATTAAACATCCAACTCGAGAATCAGCTTCAACAAATACAATTCTTTAGCACGAATCCGGAATTCACAAATTTTGAAACAAGGTTACAACGACATCTGGAAATATTCCAATCAGAAATCAAGGAGCGCAAGCACCGTAAATACATACGGGACAAACGAGATTTTGAAACAGGAGACATTTACAAAGACAACACCAACTCTAACAGACAGACCTACTCAGACTACTCAGAGTCTGATCTATCTGGTACAGAAGACCTCCACCCTGTACAAACTAATACTCATTACCAAAGACAAAAACCAAGAACATCAAACAGAAAGTTTTCCAAAAAATCTAAAGCACCACATCCCCCTCACCGTCAACAAACGGGAGCGACATGGACATCACAACCTTTACAATATCAACAGCAATTGGCACCGTCTTGGAATCCCCCACCCAACACTCACCAACCAACCCCACAATCATCCTTTGGGGCATTATCACAATCTGTACACTTAGCAAACATCACGGCACCAAGTATGCCACAAACACAAGCCCCCCTCTCTGCACCAACTATGACCTACTCCAATACCAATATTTCAAACCAAGCACCTCCACCTCCTCCTCCTTTTTTAGGACCAGCCCAACTGCGGGACCGCAGCCAATGGGCCTACAAGAGACCCTAAATATGACAAAAACAGCAAAAGAAAAACCACAAGTCCTGAACCTTTCGTCATCCATACTCTCGGATATAGACATGAAACTCCTTGAAAAAGGACTATCCTTCACCCCGACTCCTAAATTTGACAAGTTCGAATGGATTAAAGATATCCACCTATTTGCGCGTAAACTAGCGCTACACAAATTTTATAAAAATCGCCAATCTAACCCATCAAACTTGTCTATGAGAGAAAAAGAGGCGATTGAAGCTCTATTTGAATTACAGACTGAAAATGAAACGGGCATTCAACAATTCACAGCTCCAGCATCCTCACTAAGACCAAGATCACTTTTCACCCCTTCCCTAGTGAGTTTTCACAATATTGAGAAATTCATAAATCTAACGTGCAATGAGGTGGAGAAACTCAAATGTAAAATCACCAAATATAACTCTAACCTTACACATAAGGAACAAGAGTCACTCAAACAACTCTCCAAAAATAAAAATATCGAAATAAAACCCTCAGACAAGGGAGGTAACCTGGTATTAATGGACAAAACCGAATACAGAGAAATGTGCCTGCGACTCCTTGACGACCAATCAACATACCGTATATTGAAAACAGATCCTTCAAAGGATTATAATCTGGAACTTCGGAACATACTGTTAGAAGCAAAGGCCAACCAACTATTAACTGAGACCGAGTTCAAAGCGATCTACAATCCTAATCCTACACTGGCAACCTTCTATGCCTTACCAAAAATCCACAAGCAAAGGACTCCAATCCCAGGCAGACCGATCGTATCAGGAAACAACAATATCACAGAAGGCATAAGCAAATATGTCGACCAAGTATTGGCGCCCTTTGTACAAACTTTACCATCCTACATCAAGGATACAACCGCAACAGTTGTAAAATTACAAGAAATAGAAGTAAATCGAGGAGTAAAAATCGCCAGCCTCGATGTCGAGGCGTTATATACAAGCATTGAACATGAACACGGCCTCAGAGCCGTCAAAACATTCCTCGATAGCAAGGGGAATACCTTTATTCCCCATAATACATTGATCTTACAACTCCTCAAATTTTTGTTAACCCACAATTTTTTCATTTTTGAAAATAAGTTCTACCTGCAAACCAAAGGCACAGCAATGGGCACCAGCTGTGCCCCGACCTATGCCAATCTTTACTTGGGGTGGTGGGAGACCTCCATAGTATTCAATGACACCATGCAAGAATATACCGACAAAATTCTGTTTTGGGGTCGCTACATCGATGATGTCCTGATCTTGTGGGACGGAGATGTAGTGACCTTCAATGAATTTGTGGGAAAATTGAATCTTAACTCCATAGGGTTAAAATTAACCAGCGAGATTCACGAAAATACCATCAACTTTCTAGACCTAACACTGCGGATCGGAGAGAATGGCAACCTCAACACAGAAATATTCCGTAAAGCCACATCAACCAACAGCTTTCTACAATGGAGGAGCTTCCACCCTACTCCCCTCAAAAGAGGTATACCTGTGGGCCAATATCTTCGAGCTAGACGCAATTGTTCAACAGAAGAAGCATTCAACAAAGAATGTGAGACATTATACCAACGTTTCAGAGAAAAAGGCTACCCCAAAAAAGCTCTACATAGAGCCTATCACAAAGCGAAGCACACAGATAGGAACGCCCTCCTTAACAAAAATACCTTTCCAAGCGAAACAACAAAAACCATTCGATGTATAGGCACTTTCGATGCGGCACATTTTAAAATCCGGCAAATCCTGTCACAATATTGGCCCATTTTACAAGCTGATCCCGACCTTAGGGAGGTATTAACCGATACCCCTAGCATCACCTACAGGAGAGGAAAAAACCTACGTGATTGGCTAGTCCACAGCCACTTTTCAGGAGAAGAACAGAACACCCAAACAACATGGCTTAGGTCTGATATAAAAGGATCATATCCTTGTGGGAGTTGTACCCATTGTAAACATGTTCCCAAAACCAAAACCTTCTGTGACTCTAAAAATGAAAAAACCTACACGATACGCGAATTCATTAACTGCCAGACAAAAGGAATTGTATATGCAGCTAAGTGCCCATGCGGCTTGATGTACATAGGCAAAACCATACAAAAATTTCGGAACCGCATAGGGTCACACCTTAGTAATATCAGAACCAAGACAGATACCAGCATTGCAAGACACATCAACTCACATCACAATGGCGACCCGAAAGGACTCATCTTCTGGGGAATCCAGCAGATCAAGCTGGGTTTACGTAGAGGTGATTTGGACATCAAATTACTACAAGCCGAGGCCCGATGGATCCACAGACTGAGAACACTATCTCCGCAGGGGTTGAATGAAGGTTTCACCTTCACCCCCTTTCTTTAACTACCGAATACTGCAATTACGACACCCAGGGGACTATGTCACACGGGCTCTTTTTAGGTCTAAAGACGGAACGCACAAGGTTACCCTCCAACATTTGCAAGACAAAAACTGGACGTACAGCTTATGTATGGTGAGGAGTACCTTTGATATGGTCACAATTCTACTATTATATTTAGCCTACCCTAACAATTAATGGCCAAAATTAAACCACCGATTTTACAAATACCTACTGACTGGTTCGATACCTCATAGTCAACAAATATGCGCAGCAGTCAAGAGTCTGTGAATTAATATCCATAAATGAAATCTAACCGCAAACTCACTAGCGAGTAACAGAAAAAACTCCACAAAAGCATAGGAATTATATATATCTAACATATATACACATAAGATTCATCTCCTAATAGTTACCGCAGCTTCGCGAAACAACAATCAATGAGAAATAGACAAAGTCCTTGCACATGCGCAGTGTATATTATATGCTACGGTTGACATATACACACTAAGTCCCCAGACATGCGCAATGCGGACTCTGACTTGAGAATTGGTACTCACGCCAAGTCCCAACGCATGCGCAATATACACACTTCAAAGACATCATATCTGAATCTAAGTGGGCAATCATGCGCATAACGGACATGGACTCAAAAAACTAAGTCCCCACGCATGCGCACAAGATATATGGACTCGAAAACTAAGTGGGCGATCATGCGCATAACGGACATGGACTCAAAAACTAAGTCCCCACGCATGCGCACAAGGTACATGGACTCGTAAACTAAGTCCCCACGCATGCGCAACAAAGTAAACGGACCATAGGCGGTACTATAGATACCCGCCACTGTCATTTTTAAACTGCATCCGTATGAACCAATCAGGTAGCAGACCATCACATTAATCAAGTTACTAGACCTGTTCACACCAGCGGATAGGCCTTCCGTCATTTGACCACGGGTGACGCTGAGACAGGAAGGTTTAAAAAGACCTTTTGTCCGGCCGCCCGCCATTGCCAATCCTACTTTGATAACGTCAGGGAGCTGATGAAACTAGTCAGTTAGAAAGGCATGGAATTTTAGATTAGGTGTTACACGTGTCTTTAGTTTGGTTGCCGCTGCAACCGTGATAGGTTGCCATAGACTGGGCAGACTTTAGCATCCATTTGGAAGTCAGGGCCAGGTACTTCAAGGGTGTCCGATCAAGCGGTACATTGGGACAGCTGCCCAACTACGCTTGCTACACGCATACAGGATCGCACCCTGACTTTAGTACTGGCACACTGTATCCTAGGCTGCTATATATACCTAAAGAATACGAGATTGTGATGTGTCCCAATGCATAATGACAATCACAAATCCGCAAACACTCATTTATCAATTTTTCACAAGTTTATTATAATAAACACCGGACTCACCGGATAACTTGCGACATGCATAAGCGGTATAGAGAAAGATCTCAATTTACTCTATAACTCAACTCACAAAGTGATTGACTGCAAATAAAATATATCGCATTAATATCGCAAGTACTAAAAGCCCAGTCTGAATGACACTAATGTGGAGCTATGTAATACGCTCAAAAAATAAGCAAGTTGTACACCTATTTTAAAGTGAGCACTGTAAATACATGTCATACACTGGTGATTTATTTTAAGCTATTTACAAATAAAAGCTAAGTTTTACTGTTGGGGAAATATAGGTATTTTGCCATTGGGCAACAAATTGAAACTTTGATCAATACCTCCCAATAGGTAGGGATCACTACCCCTAGAAATGAAATTGAGTGCGGATTGGATGACAGGCACCCTAGGCACCCAGGATCGGCTTTAGTTTCACGTGTATCTCTTAAGCCGGCAGAGAAAACCCACCTGATATGCGCTCCACACAATTGAATTAGAGACGCCGTTGATTTTCTATGGGAATTGCAGAAATGACTTCTAAGCCTCAAAATAATGACTTTTTTTCCTAAGGTGGTAGGAATGAAACTCAGTGCGGGCTGGATGGGGTCCCCCCTGGGCACCGCAGACCTAAGCTTGTTTAACTCCTACCTCTTAAAGGGACCGAGAAAAAATGACCTTTTCTGCACTCCAATGTAAGTCAATGGGGCGATTTTTTGGCTATGTGCTAGAAATGAAATTGAGTGCGGATTGGATGACAGGCACCCTAGGCACCCAGGATCGGCTTTAGTTTCACGTGTATCTCTTAAGCCGGCAGAGAAAACCCACCTGATATGCGCTCCACACAATTGAATTAGAGACGCCGTTGATTTTCTATGGGAATTGCAGAAATGACTTCTAAGCCTCAAAATAATGACTTTTTTTCCTAAGGTGGTAGGAATGAAACTCAGTGCGGGCTAGATGGGGTCCCCCCTGGGCACCGCAGACCTAAGCTTGTTTAACTCCTACCTCTTAAAGGGACCGAGAAAAAATGACCTTTTCTGCACTCCAATGTAAGTCAATGGGGCGATTTTTTGGCTATGTGCTAGAAATGAAATTGAGTGCGGATTGGATGAAAGGCACCCTAGGCACCCAGGATCGGCTTTAGTTTCACGTGTATCTCTTAAGCCGGCAGAGAAAACCCACCTGATATGCGCTCCACACAATTGAATTAGAGACGCCGTTGATTTTCTATGGGAATTGCAGAAATGACTTCTAAGCCTCAAAATAATGACTTTTTTTCCTAAGGTGGTAGGAATGAAACTCAGTGCGGGCTAGATGGGGTCCCCCCTGGGCACCGCAGACCTAAGCTTGTTTAACTCCTACCTCTTAAAGGGACCGAGAAAAAATGACCTTTTCTGCACTCCAATGTAAGTCAATGGGGCGATTTTTTGGCTATGTGCTAGAAATGAAATTGAGTGCGGATTGGATGACAGGCACCCTAGGCACCCAGGATCGGCTTTAGTTTCACGTGTATCTCTTAAGCCGGCAGAGAAAACCCACCTGATATGCGCTCCACACAATTGAATTAGAGACGCCGTTGATTTTCTATGGGAATTGCAGAAATGACTTCTAAGCCTCAAAATAATGACTTTTTTTCCTAAGGTGGTAGGAATGAAACTCAGTGCGGGCTGGATGGGGTCCCCCCTGGGCACCGCAGACCTAAGCTTGTTTAACTCCTACCTCTTAAAGGGACCGAGAAAAAATGACCTTTTCTGCACTCCAATGTAAGTCAATGGGGCGATTTTTTGGCTATGTGCTAGAAATGAAATTGAGTGCGGATTGGATGACAGGCACCCTAGGCACCCAGGATCGGCTTTAGTTTCACGTGTATCTCTTAAGCCGGCAGAGAAAACCCACCTGATATGCGCTCCACACAATTGAATTAGAGACGCCGTTGATTTTCTATGGGAATTGCAGAAATGACTTCTAAGCCTCAAAATAATGACTTTTTTTCCTAAGGTGGTAGGAATGAAACTCAGTGCGGGCTAGATGGGGTCCCCCCTGGGCACCGCAGACCTAAGCTTGTTTAACTCCTACCTCTTAAAGGGACCGAGAAAAAATGACCTTTTCTGCACTCCAATGTAAGTCAATGGGGCGATTTTTTGGCTATGTGCTAGAAATGAAATTGAGTGCGGATTGGATGACAGGCACCCTAGGCACCCAGGATCGGCTTTAGTTTCACGTGTATCTCTTAAGCCGGCAGAGAAAACCCACCTGATATGCGCTCCACACAATTGAATTAGAGACGCCGTTGATTTTCTATGGGAATTGCAGAAATGACTTCTAAGCCTCAAAATAATGACTTTTTTTCCTAAGGTGGTAGGAATGAAACTCAGTGCGGGCTAGATGGGGTCCCCCCTGGGCACCGCAGACCTAAGCTTGTTTAACTCCTACCTCTTAAAGGGACCGAGAAAAAATGACCTTTTCTGCACTCCAATGTAAGTCAATGGGGCGATTTTTTGGCTATGTGCTAGAAATGAAATTGAGTGCGGATTGGATGACAGGCACCCTAGGCACCCAGGATCGGCTTTAGTTTCACGTGTATCTTTTAAGCCGGCAGAGAAAACCCACCTGATATGCGCTCCACACAATTGAATTAGAGACGCCGTTGATTTTCTATGGGAATTGCAGAAATGACTTCTAAGCCTCAAAATAATGACTTTTTTTCCTAAGGTGGTAGGAATGAAACTCAGTGCGGGCTGGATGGGGTCCCCCCTGGGCACCGCAGACCTAAGCTTGTTTAACTCCTACCTCTTAAAGGGACCGAGAAAAAATGACCTTTTCTGCACTCCAATGTAAGTCAATGGGGCGATTTTTTGGCTATGTGCTAGAAATGAAATTGAGTGCGGATTGGATGACAGGCACCCTAGGCACCCAGGATCGGCTTTAGTTTCACGTGTATCTCTTAAGCCGGCAGAGAAAACCCACCTGATATGCGCTCCACACAATTGAATTAGAGACGCCGTTGATTTTCTATGGGAATTGCAGAAATGACTTCTAAGCCTCAAAATAATGACTTTTTTTCCTAAGGTGGTAGGAATGAAACTCAGTGCGGGCTAGATGGGGTCCCCCCTGGGCACCGCAGACCTAAGCTTGTTTAACTCCTACCTCTTAAAGGGACCGAGAAAAAATGACCTTTTCTGCACTCCAATGTAAGTCAATGGGGCGATTTTTTGGCTATGTGCTAGAAATGAAATTGAGTGCGGATTGGATGACAGGCACCCTAGGCACCCAGGATCGGCTTTAGTTTCACGTGTATCTCTTAAGCCGGCAGAGAAAACCCACCTGATATGCGCTCCACACAATTGAATTAGAGACGCCGTTGATTTTCTATGGGAATTGCAGAAATGACTTCTAAGCCTCAAAATAATGACTTTTTTTCCTAAGGTGGTAGGAATGAAACTCAGTGCGGGCTGGATGGGGTCCCCCCTGGGCACCGCAGACCTAAGCTTGTTTAACTCCTACCTCTTAAAGGGACCGAGAAAAAATGACCTTTTCTGCACTCCAATGTAAGTCAATGGGGCGATTTTTTGGCTATGTGCTAGAAATGAAATTGAGTGCGGATTGGATGACAGGCACCCTAGGCACCCAGGATCGGCTTTAGTTTCACCTGTATCTCTTAAGCCGGCAGAGAAAACCCACCTGATATGCGCTCCACACAATTGAATTAGAAAAGCCGTTGATTTTCTATGGGAATTGCAGAAATGACTTCTAAGCCTCAAAATAATGACTTTTTTTCCTAAGGTGGTAGGAATGAAACTCAGTGCGGGCTGGATGGGGTCCCCCCTGGGCACCGCAGACCTAAGCTTGTTTAACTCCTACCTCTTAAAGGGACCGAGAAAAAATGACCTTTTCTGCACTCCAATGTAAGTCAATGGGGCGATTTTTTGGCTATGTGCTAGAAATGAAATTGAGTGCGGATTGGATGACAGGCACCCTAGGCACCCAGGATCGGCTTTAGTTTCACGTGTATCTCTTAAGCCGGCAGAGAAAACCCACCTGATATGCGCTCCACACAATTGAATTAGAGACGCCGTTGATTTTCTATGGGAATTGCAGAAATGACTTCTAAGCCTCAAAATAATGACTTTTTTTCCTAAGGTGGTAGGAATGAAACTCAGTGCGGGCTGGATGGGGTCCCCCCTGGGCACCGCAGACCTAAGCTTGTTTAACTCCTACCTCTTAAAGGGACCGAGAAAAAATGACCTTTTCTGCACTCCAATGTAAGTCAATGGGGCGATTTTTTGGCTATGTGCTAGAAATTAAATTGAGTGCGGATTGGATGACAGGCACCCTAGGCACCCAGGATCGGCTTTAGTTTCACGTGTATCTCTTAAGCCGGCAGAGAAAACCCACCTGATATGCGCTCCACACAATTGAATTAGAGACGCCGTTGATTTTCTATGGGAATTGCAGAAATGACTTCTAAGCCTCAAAATAATGACTTTTTTTCCTAAGGTGGTAGGAATGAAACTCAGTGCGGGCTGGATGGGGTCCCCCCTGGGCACCGCAGACCTAAGCTTGTTTAACTCCTACCTCTTAAAGGGACCGAGAAAAAATGACCTTTTCTGCACTCCAATGTAAGTCAATGGGGCGATTTTTTGGCTATGTGCTAGAAATGAAATTGAGTGCGGATTGGATGACAGGCACCCTAGGCACCCAGGATCGGCTTTAGTTTCACGTGTATCTCTTAAGCCGGCAGAGAAAACCCACCTGATATGCGCTCCACACAATTGAATTAGAGACGCCGTTGATTTTCTATGGGAATTGCAGAAATGACTTCTAAGCCTCAAAATAATGACTTTTTTTCCTAAGGTGGTAGGAATGAAACTCAGTGCGGGCTGGATGGGGTCCCCCCTGGGCACCGCAGACCTAAGCTTGTTTAACTCCTACCTCTTAAAGGGACCGAGAAAAAATGACCTTTTCTGCACTCCAATGTAAGTCGATGGGGCGATTTTTTGGCTATGTGCTAGAAATGAAATTGAGTGCGGATTGGATGACAGGCACCCTAGGCACCCAGGATCGGCTTTAGTTTCACCTGTATCTCTTAAGCCGGCAGAGAAAACCCACCTGATATGCGCTCCACACAATTGAATTAGAAACGCCGTTGATTTTCTATGGGAATTGCAGAAATGACTTCTAAGCCTCAAAATAATGACTTTTTTTCCTAAGGTGGTAGGAATGAAACTCAGTGCGGGCTGGATGGGGTCCCCCCTGGGCACCGCAGACCTAAGCTTGTTTAACTCCTACCTCTTAAAGGGACCGAGAAAAAATGACCTTTTCTGCACTCCAATGTAAGTCAATGGGGCGATTTTTTGGCTATGTGCTAGAAAATGAAATTGCAGTGCGGATTGGATGACAGGCACCCTAGGCACCCAGGATCGGCTTTAGTTTCACGTGTATCTCTTAAGCCGGCAGAGAAAACCCACCTGATATGCGCTCCACACAATTGAATTAGAGAAGCCGTTGATTTTCTATGGGAATTGCAGAAATGACTTCTAAGCCTCAAAATAATGACTTTTTTTCCTAAGGTGGTAGGAATGAAACTCAGTGCGGGCTGGATGGGGTCCCCCCTGGGCACCGCAGACCTAAGCTTGTTTAACTCCTACCTCTTAAAGGGACCGAGAAAAAATGACCTTTTCTGCACTCCAATGTAAGTCAATGGGGCGATTTTTTGGCTATGTGCTAGAAATGAAATTCAGTGCGGATTGGATGACAGGCACCCTAGGCACCCAGGATCGGCTTTAGTTTCACGTGTATCTCTTAAGCCGGCAGAGAAAACCCACCTGATATGCGCTCCACACAATTGAATTAGAGACGCCGTTGATTTTCTATGGGAATTGCAGAAATGACTTCTAAGCCTCAAAATAATGACTTTTTTTCCTAAGGTGGTAGGAATGAAACTCAGTGCGGGCTGGATGGGGTCCCCCCTGGGCACCGCAGACCTAAGCTTGTTTAACTCCTACCTCTTAAAGGGACCGAGAAAAAATGACCTTTTCTGCACTCCAATGTAAGTCAATGGGGCGATTTTTTGGCTATGTGCTAGAAATGAAATTCAGTGCGGATTGGATGACAGGCACCCTAGGCACCCAGGATCGGCTTTAGTTTCACGTGTATCTCTTAAGCCGGCAGAGAAAACCCACCTGATATGCGCTCCACACAATTGAATTAGAGACGCCGTTGATTTTCTATGGGAATTGCAGAAATGACTTCTAAGCCTCAAAATAATGACTTTTTTTCCTAAGGTGGTAGGAATGAAACTCAGTGCGGGCTGGATGGGGTCCCCCCTGGGCACCGCAGACCTAAGCTTGTTTAACTCCTACCTCTTAAAGGGACCGAGAAAAAATGACCTTTTCTGCACTCCAATGTAAGTCAATGGGGCGATTTTTTGGCTATGTGCTAGAAATGAAATTGCAGTGCGGATTGGATGACAGGCACCCTAGGCACCCAGGATCGGCTTTAGTTTCACGTGTATCTCTTAAGCCGGCAGAGAAAACCCACCTGATATGCGCTCCACACAATTGAATTAGAGACGCCGTTGATTTTCTATGGGAATTGCAGAAATGACTTCTAAGCCTCAAAATAATGACTTTTTTTCCTAAGGTGGTAGGAATGAAACTCAGTGCGGGCTGGATGGGGTCCCCCCTGGGCACCGCAGACCTAAGCTTGTTTAACTCCTACCTCTTAAAGGGACCGAGAAAAAATGACCTTTTCTGCACTCCAATGTAAGTCAATGGGGCGATTTTTTGGCTATGTGCTAGAAATGAAATTCAGTGCGGATTGGATGACAGGCACCCTAGGCACCCAGGATCGGCTTTAGTTTCACGTGTATCTCTTAAGCCGGCAGAGAAAACCCACCTGATATGCGCTCCACACAATTGAATTAGAGACGCCGTTGATTTTCTATGGGAATTGCAGAAATGACTTCTAAGCCTCAAAATAATGACTTTTTTTCCTAAGGTGG
Source organism: Dendropsophus ebraccatus (assembly GCF_027789765.1). Classification (NCBI taxonomy): domain Eukaryota; kingdom Metazoa; phylum Chordata; class Amphibia; order Anura; family Hylidae; genus Dendropsophus; species Dendropsophus ebraccatus. The sequence goes on along the minus strand of NW_027210462.1, from coordinate 4,502 downwards.
TAGGAATGAAACTCAGTGCGGGCTGGATGGGGTCCCCCCTGGGCACCGCAGACCTAAGCTTGTTTAACTCCTACCTCTTAAAGGGACCGAGAAAAAATGACCTTTTCTGCACTCCAATGTAAGTCAATGGGGCGATTTTTTGGCTATGTGCTAGAAATGAAATTCAGTGCGGATTGGATGACAGGCACCCTAGGCACCCAGGATCGGCTTTAGTTTCACGTGTATCTCTTAAGCCGGCAGAGAAAACCCACCTGATATGCGCTCCACACAATTGAATTAGAGACGCCGTTGATTTTCTATGGGAATTGCAGAAATGACTTCTAAGCCTCAAAATAATGACTTTTTTTCCTAAGGTGGTAGGAATGAAACTCAGTGCGGGCTGGATGGGGTCCCCCCTGGGCACCGCAGACCTAAGCTTGTTTAACTCCTACCTCTTAAAGGGACCGAGAAAAAATGACCTTTTCTGCACTCCAATGTAAGTCAATGGGGCGATTTTTTGGCTATGTGCTAGAAATGAAATTGCAGTGCGGATTGGATGACAGGCACCCTAGGCACCCAGGATCGGCTTTAGTTTCACGTGTATCTCTTAAGCCGGCAGAGAAAACCCACCTGATATGCGCTCCACACAATTGAATTAGAGACGCCGTTGATTTTCTATGGGAATTGCAGAAATGACTTCTAAGCCTCAAAATAATGACTTTTTTTCCTAAGGTGGTAGGAATGAAACTCAGTGCGGGCTGGATGGGGTCCCCCCTGGGCACCGCAGACCTAAGCTTGTTTAACTCCTACCTCTTAAAGGGACCGAGAAAAAATGACCTTTTCTGCACTCCAATGTAAGTCAATGGGGCGATTTTTTGGCTATGTGCTAGAAATGAAATTCAGTGCGGATTGGATGACAGGCACCCTAGGCACCCAGGATCGGCTTTAGTTTCACGTGTATCTCTTAAGCCGGCAGAGAAAACCCACCTGATATGCGCTCCACACAATTGAATTAGAGACGCCGTTGATTTTCTATGGGAATTGCAGAAATGACTTCTAAGCCTCAAAATAATGACTTTTTTTCCTAAGGTGGTAGGCATGAAACTCAGTGCGGGCTGGATGGGGTCCCCCCTGGGCACCGCAGACCTAAGCTTGTTTAACTCCTACCTCTTAAAGGGACCGAGAAAAAATGACCTTTTCTGCACTCCAATGTAAGTCAATGGGGCGATTTTTTGGCTATGTGCTAGAAATGAAATTCAGTGCGGATTGGATGACAGGCACCCTAGGCACCCAGGATCGGCTTTAGTTTCACGTGTATCTCTTAAGCCGGCAGAGAAAACCCACCTGATATGCGCTCCACACAATTGAATTAGAGACGCCGTTGATTTTCTATGGGAATTGCAGAAATGACTTCTAAGCCTCAAAATAATGACTTTTTTTCCTAAGGTGGTAGGAATGAAACTCAGTGCGGGCTGGATGGGGTCCCCCCTGGGCACCGCAGACCTAAGCTTGTTTAACTCCTACCTCTTAAAGGGACCGAGAAAAAATGACCTTTTCTGCACTCCAATGTAAGTCAATGGGGCGATTTTTTGGCTATGTGCTAGAAATGAAATTGCAGTGCGGATTGGATGACAGGCACCCTAGGCACCCAGGATCGGCTTTAGTTTCACGTGTATCTCTTAAGCCGGCAGAGAAAACCCACCTGATATGCGCTCCACACAATTGAATTAGAGACGCCGTTGATTTTCTATGGGAATTGCAGAAATGACTTCTAAGCCTCAAAATAATGACTTTTTTTCCTAAGGTGGTAGGAATGAAACTCAGTGCGGGCTGGATGGGGTCCCCCCTGGGCACCGCAGACCTAAGCTTGTTTAACTCCTACCTCTTAAAGGGACCGAGAAAAAATGACCTTTTCTGCACTCCAATGTAAGTCAATGGGGCGATTTTTTGGCTATGTGCTAGAAATGAAATTCAGTGCGGATTGGATGACAGGCACCCTAGGCACCCAGGATCGGCTTTAGTTTCACGTGTATCTCTTAAGCCGGCAGAGAAAACCCACCTGATATGCGCTCCACACAATTGAATTAGAGACGCCGTTGATTTTCTATGGGAATTGCAGAAATGACTTCTAAGCCTCAAAATAATGACTTTTTTTCCTAAGGTGGTAGGAATGAAACTCAGTGCGGGCTGGATGGGGTCCCCCCTGGGCACCGCAGACCTAAGCTTGTTTAACTCCTACCTCTTAAAGGGACCGAGAAAAAATGACCTTTTCTGCACTCCAATGTAAGTCAATGGGGCGATTTTTTGGCTATGTGCTAGAAATGAAATTCAGTGCGGATTGGATGACAGGCACCCTAGGCACCCAGGATCGGCTTTAGTTTCACGTGTATCTCTTAAGCCGGCAGAGAAAACCCACCTGATATGCGCTCCACACAATTGAATTAGAGACGCCGTTGATTTTCTATGGGAATTGCAGAAATGACTTCTAAGCCTCAAAATAATGACTTTTTTTCCTAAGGTGGTAGGAATGAAACTCAGTGCGGGCTGGATGGGGTCCCCCCTGGGCACCGCAGACCTAAGCTTGTTTAACTCCTACCTCTTAAAGGGACCGAGAAAAAATGACCTTTTCTGCACTCCAATGTAAGTCAATGGGGCGATTTTTTGGCTATGTGCTAGAAATGAAATTCAGTGCGGATTGGATGACAGGCACCCTAGGCACCCAGGATCGGCTTTAGTTTCACGTGTATCTCTTAAGCCGGCAGAGAAAACCCACCTGATATGCGCTCCACACAATTGAATTAGAGACGCCGTTGATTTTATATGGGAAGTGCAGAAATGACTTCTAAGCCTCAAAATAATGACTTTTTTTCCTAAGGTGGTAGGAATGAAACTCAGTGCGGGCTGGATGGGGTCCCCCCTGGGCACCGCAGACCTAAGCTTGTTTAACTCCTACCTCTTAAAGGGACCGAGAAAAAATGACCTTTTCTGCACTCCAATGTAAGTCAATGGGGCGATTTTTTGGCTATGTGCTAGAAATGAAATTGCAGTGCGGATTGGATGACAGGCACCCTAGGCACCCAGGATCGGCTTTAGTTTCACGTGTATCTCTTAAGCCGGCAGAGAAAACCCACCTGATATGCGCTCCACACAATTGAATTAGAGACGCCGTTGATTTTCTATGGGAATTGCAGAAATGACTTCTAAGCCTCAAAATAATGACTTTTTTTCCTAAGGTGGTAGGAATGAAACTCAGTGCGGGCTGGATGGGGTCCCCCCTGGGCACCGCAGACCTAAGCTTGTTTAACTCCTACCTCTTAAAGGGACCGAGAAAAAATGACCTTTTCTGCACTCCAATGTAAGTCAATGGGGCGATTTTTTGGCTATGTGCTAGAAATGAAATTCAGTGCGGATTGGATGACAGGCACCCTAGGCACCCAGGATCGGCTTTAGTTTCACGTGTATCTCTTAAGCCGGCAGAGAAAACCCACCTGATATGCGCTCCACACAATTGAATTAGAGACGCCGTTGATTTTCTATGGGAATTGCAGAAATGACTTCTAAGCCTCAAAATAATGACTTTTTTTCCTAAGGTGGTAGGAATGAAACTCAGTGCGGGCTGGATGGGGTCCCCCCTGGGCACCGCAGACCTAAGCTTGTTTAACTCCTACCTCTTAAAGGGACCGAGAAAAAATGACCTTTTCTGCACTCCAATGTAAGTCAATGGGGCGATTTTTTGGCTATGTGCTAGAAATGAAATTCAGTGCGGATTGGATGACAGGCACCCTAGGCACCCAGGATCGGCTTTAGTTTCACGTGTATCTCTTAAGCCGGCAGAGAAAACCCACCTGATATGCGCTCCACACAATTGAATTAGAGACGCCGTTGATTTTCTATGGGAATTGCAGAAATGACTTCTAAGCCTCAAAATAATGACTTTTTTTCCTAAGGTGGTAGGAATGAAACTCAGTGCGGGCTGGATGGGGTCCCCCCTGGGCACCGCAGACCTAAGCTTGTTTAACTCCTACCTCTTAAAGGGACCGAGAAAAAATGACCTTTTCTGCACTCCAATGTAAGTCAATGGGGCGATTTTTTGGCTATGTGCTAGAAATGAAATTGCAGTGCGGATTGGATGACAGGCACCCTAGGCACCCAGGATCGGCTTTAGTTTCACGTGTATCTCTTAAGCCGGCAGAGAAAACCCACCTGATATGCGCTCCACACAATTGAATTAGAGACGCCGTTGATTTTCTATGGGAATTGCAGAAATGACTTCTAAGCCTCAAAATAATGACTTTTTTTCCTAAGGTGGTAGGAATGAAACTCAGTGCGGGCTGGATGGGGTCCCCCCTGGGCACCGCAGACCTAAGCTTGTTTAACTCCTACCTCTTAAAGGGACCGAGAAAAAATGACCTTTTCTGCACTCCAATGTAAGTCAATGGGGCGATTTTTTGGCTATGTGCTAGAAATGAAATTCAGTGCGGATTGGATGACAGGCACCCTAGGCACCCAGGATCGGCTTTTTT